>NC_064860.1:53268150-53568150 GCF_024139225.1 Suncus etruscus | reverse complement strand
GATTTCTGAGCACAGAGTCAGGAGTAACCCCTAAGCACCACCAGGTGTGACCCAAAAACTACAAGAACAAAACAATCCTATTCATCACACCTATCTATTTAGGTATGCATAGCTCTATAGAAACAATGAAAGAAAAAAAAACCTGCTTGAAAATTAATTTTGCATATAGCTGGGAATATAAAATGTATTATAATACAGTATGACCTTTGAAAGCATAGAGTTGTACCTTAAAAAGTAAACCTTAGTTTTGGCATTGCTCACTGGTGGTAATGTTCTCAGTACACATATAAAAAAATTAAAAATCAGTTAACTGCTAACAAACATCGGTCTAGTAAGTATGAATTCATTACCTTTTAGTTGCTGGTTTATTAGGAGGTGGAGCATGACATAGATATACTCAGGATTCAGATGTACTCCTGGCTTTGGGATCAATTCTGGCAGGCTCCTTAGATTATATGGGTTCCAAGGATCAAATAAGTGTCTGTCACATCCAAGACAACAATCTCTTCACTCTCCTATCTCTCTGACTCCATGAACTCATGACTTTGTTCATGGTTATAAACATGTACTCAGGAATAATACCAAAACGGACTTAGTTTTAGCCCATTTCTGATTTTGTCTACAATGCAATACCTTGTGCTTTTTGTTTTGTTTTGGAATCACACAGCAATGCTAAGAAATTACTTTTGGCTCTGCACCCAGAAATTATTCCCGGTGGGCACAGAGAATCATATGAAATTCTGGGAATAGAACTCAAGTTGGCTTCATAAGAAAAGTGGCCTATTCATTCGACTGTCACTTTGTCCTCAGTACTTGCAATTTATACTCCAAAAACCCTATACTAGGGACTAGTTTTTTTAGCAGCTTTTTTGAATTAATATTAAAATAGTAACATCCATATTTCTATGAAAATTAATAGTAAATTAAAGTCAATTTAGTATACCTACAGTTTGATAGAAATATGTGAAAGAAAAATTAATTTTAATCATTATCTTTGCAAACATTTTCTGTCACTACCATTAAACATCCTTATTAGTTCATATAAATAGTATGTTGCTGTTTATTCTTTTTTCCTCATTATTTTGGTTAAGAAGATCACATAAAACCATATTTTACAGAAGAGTTAATGAACTGGTCTATACATTATTTATTTTTTCATGATTTTATCTCTTAATAATTATTTTTATTATTTTGCCTTTATCTCTTCTTTACAACAAATTTGAAAACTTTATCCAATTCCATTGGCTTCTCTGAACTTCCTACAACATTAATTTTGATGATGAAAGCAAGTCTAGGCAAGGCTGTATATAATGTGAAAATTCTCTTTTGCTTTCATGGTGTGTGGCTCCTCTTTAAGCATTCAGCACCTTGTTTGTGTTCCTCTCGGCTGTATCAGTGATCATGGTTAGTTTATTATCTGTTATGACACTTAGCTATGTTTCTGCCAGACTTGCATTTCTTGTGTTTCTGCACTGAAAAATTGTCTTTCTCTTTATGTATACTATCCTTACCTAATTTTGACTGAAATGTTCCATATATTTTTCTCTTCTACAATAACACTTTAATGGTCATTTTTTTCTTCTATACTTTTAGCTGCATTCTGCAGAGTTAATTAGTAGAGTAGAGATTAGTCCATCTGTCTGAATGCCTGATGTCTGTTAAATAATTCAAGGTTTAACAGTAACCAAAGTCTTTCCAAAGAATGGTGTTTAAGATAATTATAATGATGATGATGACAATAGTATTAATAATAGGAATAATAATAGTGCAGTGGTCACTTACTTAGAAGAGTAAGTAAGGAAACGATGTTTATTTTTTATATTTCCACTCATGGTTGCATCAAACTACCCATTCCGTGTTCATTTATAAACCAATTGAATTAATCTGTGTTCACAGCTATTTATTATTGTATATTTATTTAATTATATGTATTTAAGTTCAATCTTCAGTATTATTTTATAGCTTATAAAGATGAACTGTAAGGATAAATACTAGACTGTGGCATTCATAGTTGGAAAGAGAAGCAGGTATCATTAGCAAAAATACTAAACTATACTGAGTATTCTTTAATGTGTTCATGTTTATTGCTACATAATACCACAAATTGAGGCTTCAGTTGACATACAATACAAAAGAGATAATGCCATCAAGATAATATTTTGGATATTAAAACAATATGTCTAAACAGTGTCTGTAAGAGAATACAAATATTTTGATAGAATTCATAGAAATAACTTTCCTTGCAAAAAAAAATTTGAGAATGGTCAGAATATTATTTGAGCTAAATAGTAGTGAATAGTGAATGTGGAGTTTTTTGTTTTGTTTTGCTTTGGTTTTTTTTTTTTTTTTTGAGGGGGAGGGGGCCTCACCCAGGGCCACAACCAGTGACACTCAGGAATTACTCCTGGCTCTGCACTCAGAAATCGCTTCTGGCTCAGGGGACCTTATGGAATGAGGGTGATTAAACCAGCATCTCTCCTGGGTCAGCTGCATACAGGGCAAACACCCTACCACTGTGCTACCACTCACTTCAAAGAATTTTTTAAGAAAAGGAGATCAAAGAGCAAACAAGCAGTCTTACATCCACATATTCAAAATGGAAGTAAACAGAACTTGATCAGAATCTGACCATACTTGTACGTTGATCTTGAATGTCCATCTTTTAAAATCTGTTATGTAGAAAACACCCAGTTTCTATTATTCCATTGGAAAAGTTAAAATACACTCAAAAACTATTTAGTATCAATACGATGTAGGATTAAACTTGATAAGAGGAGAAAATGTTCTCTTTTGAATTAGTACTTTAACTGATGGAATAAATAGATTTATCTGTAAAATGGAGAGAAGAATAAGGGAGATTTTGATATGAAATTGGTTGAAGAAGTTATGAAAAAAAGGACTTATGATGAACAAAAAAAATTTAAAAATCATAGAATTAGGTCCTTCTCCCATAGGAAGGTTCTCTATTGAGTACACATATATTTATCTCCCTCACATTTCTTTAAGGAAATGTCTTTAAATTAGACATATTTTTTATTTAAAATTAATAAATGGTATACTTCTTGCCTCTTCTCAGTATATGAAATAATTATCATAGTCTAAGTGATTGGATGGCCCCAAGTAAAACAAGTACAAACATTTTCAAAGAAGCAAGATAAGAGAGAGATTCTTTTTTTTTTTTTTTTTTTTTTACCCTTATTAACATTTTTATTTTTTTTTTTTATTTCTTTTTTTTAATTTTTTTTTTATTTAAACACCTTGATTACATACATGATTGTGTTTGGGTTTCAGTCATAAAAGGAACACCACCCATCACCAGTGCAACATTCCCATCACCCAAGTCCCAAATCACCCTCCTCCCCACCCAACCCCCGCCTGTACCCTAAACAGGCTCTACATTTCCCTCATACATTCTCAATATTAGGACAGTTCAAAATGTAGTTATTTCTCTAACTAAACTCATCACTCTTTGTGGTGAGCTTCCTGAGGTGAGCTGGAACTTCCAGCTCTTTTCTCTTTTGTGTCTGAAAATTATTATTACAAGGGTGTCTCATTTTTCTTAAAACCCATAGATGAGTGAGACCATTCTGCGTTTTTCTCTCTCTCTCTGACTTATTTCACTCAGCATAATAGATTCCATGTACATCCATGTATAGGAAAATTTCATGACTTCATCTCTCCTGACAGCTGCATAATATTCCATTGTGTATATGTACCACAGTTTCTTTAGCCATTCATCTGTTGAAGGGCATCTTGGTTGTTTCCAGAGTCTTGCTATGGTAAATAGAGCTGCAATGAATATAGGTGTAAGGAAGGGGTTTTTGTATTGTATTTTTGTGTTCCTAGGGTATATTCCTAGGAGTGGTATAGCTGGATCGTATGGGAGCTCGATTTCCAGTTTTTGGAGGAATCTCCATATCGCTTTCCATAAAGGTTGAACTAGACAGCATTCCCACCAGCAGTGGATAAGAGTTCCTTTCTCTCCACATCCCCGCCAACACTGTTTATTCTCATTCTTTGTGATGTGTGCCATTCTCTGGGGTGTGAGGTGGTATCTCATCGTTGTTTTGATTTGCATCTCCCTGATGATTAGTGATGTGGAACATTTTTTCATGTGTCTTTTGGCCATGCGTATTTCTTCTTTGTCAAAGTGTCTGTTCATTTCTTCTCCCCATTTTTTGATGGGGTTAGATGTTTTTTTCTTGTAAAGTTCTGTCAGTGCCTTGTATATTTTGGAGATTAGCCCCTTATCTGATGGGTATTGGGTGAATAGTTTCTCCCACTCAGTGGGTGGCTCTTGTATCCTGGGCACTATTTCCTTTGAGGTGCAGAAGCTTCTCAGCTTAATATATTCCCATCTGTTAATCTCTGCTTTCACTTGCTTGGAGAGTGCAGTTTCCTCCTTGAAGATGCCTGTAATGTCCTGTAGTGTTTTGCCTATGTGCTGTTCTATATATCTTATGGTTTTGGGGCTGATATCGAGGTCTTTAATCCATTTGGATTTTACCTTTGTACATGATGTTAGCTGGGGGTCTAAGTTTAATTTTTTGCAAGTGGCTATCCAATTGTGCCAACACCACTTGTTGAAGAGGCTTTCCCTGCTCCATTTAGGATTTCCTGCTCCTTTATCAAAAATTAGATGGTTGTATCTCTGGGGAACATTTTCTGAGTATTCAAGCCTATTCCACTGATCTGAGGACCTATCCTTATTCCAATACCATGCTGTTTTGATAACTGTTGCTTTGTAGTACAGTTTAAAGTTGGGAAAAGTAATTCCTCCCATATTCTTTTTCCCAATGATTGCTTTAGCTATTCGAGGGTGTTTATTGTTCCAAATGAATTTCAAAAGTGTCTGATCCACTTCTTTGAAGAATGTCATGGGTATCTTTAGAGGGATGGCATTAAATCTGTATAATGCCTTGGGGAGTATTGACATTTTGATGATGTTAATCCTGCCAATCCATGAGCAGGGTATGTGTTTCCATTTCCGTGTGTCCTCTCTTATTTCTTGGAGCAGAGTTTTATAGTTTTCTTTGTATAGGTCCTTCACATATTTAGTCAAGTTGATTCCAAGATATTTGAGTTTGTGTGGTACTATTGTGAATGGGGTTGTTTTCTTAATGTCCATTTCTTCTTTATTACTGTTGGTGTATAGAAAGGCCATTGATTTTTGTGTGTTAATTTTGTAGCCTGCCACCTTGCTATATGAGTCTATTGTTTCTAGAAGCTTTTTGATAGAGTCTTTAGGGTTTTCTAAGTAGAGTATCATGTCATCTGCAAACAGTGAGAGCTTGACTTCTTCCTTTCCTATCTGGATTCCCTTGATATCCTTTTCTTGCCTAATCGCTATAGCAAGTACTTCCAGTGCTATGTTGAATAGGAGTGGTGAGAGAGGACAGCCTTGTCTTGTGCCAGAATTTAGAGGGAAGGCTTTCAGTTTTTCTCCATTGAGGATAATATTTGCCACTGGCTTGTGGTAGATGGCCTTCACTATATTGAGAAAGGTTCCCTCCATTCCCATCTTGCTGAGAGTTTTGATCAAGAATGGGTGTTGGACCTTATCAAATGCTTTCTCTGCATCTATTGATATGATCATGTGGTTTTTATTTTTCTTGTTATTGATGTTGTGTATTATGTTGATAGATTTACGGATGTTAAACCAGCCTTGCATTCCTGGGATGAAACCTACTTGATCGTAGTGGATGATCTTCTTAATGAGGCATTGAATCCTATTTGCCAGGATTTTGTTGAGGATCTTTGCATCTGCATTCATCAGTGATATTGGTCTGTAATTTTCTTTTTTGGTAGCGTCTCTGTCTGGTTTAGGTATCAAGGTGATGTTGGCTTCATAAAAGCTATTTGGAAGTGTTTCTGTTTGTTCAATTTCATGAAAGAGTCTTGCCAAGATTGGCAGTAGTTCCTCTTGGAAAGTTTGATAGAATTCATTAGTGAATCCATCTGGACCTGGGCTTTTGTTTTTCGGCAGACATTTGATTACTGTTTTAATTTCATCAATGGTGATGGGGGTGTTTAGATATGCTACATCCTCTTCCTTCAACCGTGGAAGATTATAAGAGTCCAAGAATTTATCCATTTCTTCCAGGTTCTCATTTTTAGTGGCGTAGAGTTTTTCAAAGTAGTTTCTGATTACCCTTTGAATCTCTGTCATATCAGTAGTGATCTCTCCTTTTTCATTCCTGATACGAGTTATCAAGTTTCTCTCTCTCTCTTTCTTTGTTAGGTTTGCCAGTGGTCTATCAATCTTGTTTATTTTTTCAAAGAACCAACTTCTGCTTTCGTTGATCTTTCGGATTGTTTTTTGAGTTTCCACTTCATTGATTTCTGCTCTCAGCTTTGTTATTTCCTTCTGTCTTCCTGTTCTTGGGTCCTTTTGTTGAGCATTTTCTAGTTCTATTAGCTGTGTCATTAAGCTACTCAGGTAAGCTCCTTCTTCCTTCCTGATGTGTGCTTGCAAAGCTATAAATTTTCCTCTCAGTACTGCTTTTGCTGTGTCCCATAAGTTCTGAGAGTTTGTGTCTTTATTGTCATTTGTTTCCAGGAACCTTTTTATTTCCTCCTTGATTTCATCTCGGACCCACTGGTTATTGAGCATGAGGCTGTTTAACTTCCAGGTGTTAAAGTGTTTCTTCTGAGTCCCTTTGGAATTCACAAATAATTTCAGAGCCTTGTGGTCAGCGAAGGTAGTCTGCAAAATTTCTATCCTCTTGATCTTATGGAGGTATGTTTTATGTGCCAGCATGTAGTCTATCCTGGAGAATGTCCCATGTACATTGGAGAAGAATGTGTATCCAGGTTTCTGGGGATGGAGTGTCCTATATATATCCACTAGGCCTCTTTCTTCCATTTCTCTCCTCAGGTCTAGTATATTCTTGTTGGGTTTCAGTCTGGTTGACCTGTCCAGTGTTGACAAAGCCGTGTTTAGGTCCCCCACAATTATTGTGTTGTTGTTGATATTATTTTTCAGATTTGTCAGCAGTTGTATTAAATATTTTGCTGGCCCCTCATTCGGTGCATATATGTTTAGGAGAGTGAATTCTTCCTGCTCTACGTACCCCTTGATTAATATAAAATGTCCGTCTTTGTCCCTTACAACCTTCCTGAGTATAAAGTTTGCATTATCTGATATTAGTATGGCCACTCCAGCTTTTTTATGGGTGTTGTTTGCTTGGATAACTTTTCTCCAGCCTTTTATTTTGAGTCTATGTTTGTTCTGACTATTCAGGTGCGTTTCTTGTAGGCAGCAGAAGGTTGGATTGAGTTTTTTGATCCATTTAGCCACTCTGTGTCTCTTAACTGGTGCATTTAGTCCATTGACGTTGAGAGAAAGAATTGTCCTGGGATTTAACGCCATCTTTATTTCAAAATTTGGTGTGTCTTTTGGGTAGTCTTGTCTTAGATTAGGTCTTTCAGTTTTTCTCTTAAGACTGGTTTTGTGTCTGTGAAGTTTCTGAGCTGTTTTTTGTCTGTGAAACCATGTATTCTTCCATCAAACCGGAAAGTGAGTTTTGCTGGGTATAGTATTCTGGGTGAAGCATTCATTTCATTCAGTCTTGTCACAATATCCCACCACTGCTTTCTGGCATTGAGCGTTTCTGGTGACAGGTCTGCTGTAAATCTCAGGGAAGCTTGCTTGAACATGATTTCCCCTTTTGATCTTGCTGTTTTCAGAATTCTGTCTCTATCTGTGGGATTTGTCATTGTGACTAGGATGTGTCTTGGGGTGGTTTTTCTGGGGTCTCTTTTGGTTGGTACTCTTCGGGCATGCAGGATTTGATCACATATATTCTTTAGCTCTGGAAGTTTCTCTTTAATGATGTTCTTGACCATTGATTCTTCCTGGAAATTTTCTTCCTGGGTCTCTGGGACTCCAATGATTCTTAAGTTGTTTCTGTTGATCTTATCATAGACTTCTATTTTCGTCTGTTCCCATTCTTTGACTAATTTTTCCATTGTCTGCTCATTTGCTTTAAGTTTTTTGTCCAATCTCTCCTGCTGTATGGAATTGTTATGTATCTCATCTTCCACAGCACCAAGTCTATTCTCAGCTTCTGATACCCTGTCCCAGAGCTTATCCATTTTGTCATTCACTTCGTTTACTGAGTTTTTCAGGCCTGTTAGTTGACATGTTATTTCAGTTTGGAGTTTTGTCATTTCTGCCTTCATATTTTCTTGGTTCTTATTAGTGTTCTGTTCAACTCGATCCATGGTTTCATGGAGTCTGTTGAGCACCTTCCATATTGCTAGTCTAAAGTCCTTATCTGAGAGGTTGATTAGTTGTTCAGTCATTATCTGGTCCTCAGAATTGTCATCTTCATTCTCTATGTCTGATGCTGGCCTGCGCTGTTTCCCCATTGTCACATTTGTATTGTGGGTTTTTCTACGTGTTGTAGTGGTATTCATTGTCTATATGATGTAGGCAGCACACTCCTCTGGCTCCTCCCTTTCTGGATGGGCTGACTTGCCTCTAAGGGAGGGGAGTCCTCCGTGGATGAAGCCTCACACTGGGTCAAATCTTAGGCCCGAGCATGTAACAGAGAAGACAGTCCAGAGAGAAATGTTTGCTTCTGTGATATAGCGCCGTTCTTAGTGTGATTTTTCCTTCTTGTTGCAATGGAGTTCTTTCCTTAGAAAGAGTGCACGGCCGCGTAGCGAAGCGGAGCGGCCGTGCTCCTCTGAGCCTCTTTTTGCCCCACTCGCAAGAGTTTCACGCAAGAGGACAGTAGACAGACATAGACAGGTCACACTCACAGTCTTTCACAGCTGAGCCCCACTGGGCCGGTGTACTTTCGCGGATTTTCCCCGCCTGGTGTCACACACAGGGAGCCAGCTTTTGCAAAGGATCCAGAGAGAGATTCTTAAAATTACAATATGTTTATTATCAAATCTGGGGTATAGGATTCAACTGTATTTAAAACAAGACTTCTAAGTGTAAATGATAAATTATAGTATCAATTACATGAAGTTATATAGATCAGTAAATAAAATGCTATTAATAAATGATCATCCTAAAAATAATAGCTAACATAAAAGTCATACATTGTCAAAGTCCATAAACTCTATCTCATATAACATTTTCTATAAAATTAAAATTCATTATTTTCTCCCACCAAGCTACACAAATGTAAATAAATTAAAAACTTTTAAATGTGAAAAGCAGAAACTTTAAGATAAATCCTATAGGTAATATTTTATAGGCTGCAAGTATATGGTATACTTATTGGAATATATGTCTTAATAAAATAACGTTTAGTTTCCTTTTTGTATTTTTTCACAATAGTCCATTCACATATTTTTTATGGGATAAAGTCTCCAATTTAAATTTAGTCATTCTAGTAGGCCTGAATAATATTCTTGATATCTAAAAATCAATAAACTTAGTTCAAAGAGCAAGATTTAGGGAATAAAACTCTATAACAGTGAAAAGGGAACTGGAGATTCAGAAATGCACATCTTTTTCCATATGGAAAAGAAAACCGTTATGAATATACTGCTTTTCTTAATACATGCAAATTATAAATCCCACTAGTAGGAATAGTGGCAATTACATTCTCTGGTTGTTAAGTGAATTCTTAAATTCCATCTGTTAGACTTAATTCAGGCTGATACTATTACCTTGTTCAATTTATCTCTGTCTCTGATTTGTTCCTGAATATCTTTCTTTTGCTTTCATTTGGATACTATAGCAAAAATAAATCTTGCAAAATCATTAAAGAAAAAATCATTTTCATTCAAGTATGATGGTATATATTCATACAGGAATGATGGTAAGAGCATATATTTAAGTGAGATTAATTTATTTGAAGAAAGCATTGATAGTTCAAAAATATCATTCATAATTTAAGATTAAAATAAATATTTAAAAAGTTTGTATATTTAAATAACTTATATGAAAAATGGCAATATTGCAAGTGGTTATTTGCCCTCTTTTAAAGCAATATGTACTTAAAATGTTATTTTAATTTAAATTTTTTTTAGAATTTAATACTGACAATTTGAACACAAAGCTGTATTTTCACATTATTTATTAGGGAACTGAGAAGAGCACATGAGAGAAAGCAGAGGAGAGGGGAAATAGCGGAGATAAGAAGGAGAGGAGAGGAACTGGAAGGTAAGGAAAGGAGAGGAAGGAAAAAAGGAGAAAAAGGGAAAGAAGACAAAAAGAGGAAAAGAGAGGGGGAGGGGAAGGAAGGGATTTAATATATATTTCAGTTCAATAGCTTATATTTATGGTAACATAATTCTAAATTTTTGACCAAATAACTCATGATTCTATTTGTTTTAAACCAAGGGGAGAGATTCGACTTATCAAACAGTCGAAAGTTTTTGAAAGAAAATCCAGAATCCTTGTCTATAGTTCTGTTTCCTTTGCGTTTAACAGTCTTACTTTCTTCTGATAGTTGCTTTTATTCCATTCTTATTCTTCTCTATGCATTACTAAACTTTATATATTAGAAAACAAGAAGTTCAAAATAATATAATTTTTCTCAGTAAAATGATATTTAAACATATCTAGGATTAATTTTAATATCAAATCACATGAACTGCTACTGTTCAGATGTTCAGGGAAATTTAGTTGATATACATATTAATATCTGGTATTTAAATTCAAGTCATGGTGATGTTATTTAGAACATTCTATTTTTAATAAAATTCTACGTTATTCTATTTCTATTTTAGAAAATTTTATTTTATAATGCTCAATTAAAACGCTAGACTTACTTTAAAATAAATTAATATTGCATATTTTCTTAGAATTCCAAACTACATGATAAAAATCTTAGATAAACATATTCTTTCAAAATTGTAAACAACTAATAGAAATGGATTTTTAAAAAATATCAATTATAAATTACACTAACAATGAATAATATGTATATTTTCTCCAAAGATTCAATGCCTATTGCCATAGTCATTTATATATCTGAGTTATATATATTTATAAGTTATATATATTTACATATCCATAAAACTGAGTATCTTGATTTGAAAAACATGCATGTGTATAATTTTTGTGCCCTTAGGCACTGAAATAGAATACTCAGTATCTCTAAGTTGAGCTTTCTATGTTGAATTGTTGAATATCAACAGATTTGCATTAAACATAGCAAACTCCAGAGCAAAGAGCATAATGATCCCAAATACTGACTTTTTGCAACAATAAGTTTAATGGATCAATCTCAAACTCCCTGTAGGAGGGCAAGTGTTTTACCCATCCAAGTCTTTCTGAGAATAGTTTAATCTCACTAGTATGACCATATTCATTGGCACATCTGGCAGCAAACAGTCCATGTTCTGCAGTTTCTCCTACAGTCTATCACTTCACACTGAGCAATGGAGCAGTTCAGGTGATGACAAATACTCTTGCCAGGCTTTATGATAGTCAGTGGTAGTTAAGATTTCTGGATGATATTTAAATTCATCCGACCTCAGCATTGGAAAAATACTTTGTTTGTTAGCTTTCACTGGAAATTCAATATCCACCAAAAAAAATACAACCAGCAAATAAAAATTTTGTAGGCTTATTTTTAGAAGCATATCCTATGTTTTTAATTATTTAACTATTGTGGGCCAGAATTCAAGATTATGATTATAGTGTAATTTTATAAAAGAAAATTTTGGACACATTGCAACTCTTTGTGTAAATACTGATTTGTTATTTCTCTGCTGCTATACATGTTAGTACAATGTTTTTATTCCACAATTTCTTTAATCCATATCAAATTTCTTTTTATTTATAAGCAACAAAAATCAAAATAGTGTATGAAATATTGAATAATAATTAGGAAAATATATATCTAATCTAACTATATTATGTGACTCTAGTCTCTTAACTTTTGTATCTTATGATTCTTTTCCATCATAAATATTAAACTTTATGTTTTATAAAACTGCTTAGAATATATTATAAAATAATATGAATTATTTTTGAAATAGTTTCTCATCAATGTCAATATTTTCAAAATGGCATATACATTAACTTATTTTCAAGAGCTTATGGTAAAAATTGTTACTATTAGATAGTAATCATTTTTACTTAAAAATTTCTGTATTTATACATAATACATACATAAGGACATGTGATTGTTTTGTTTTGGGACCAATCCTGACTGTGCTCAGGAGTTCTCCTGGCTGTGCACTCAGAAATTACTCCTAGCAGGAGTGAGGGACCACATGGGTTTGCAGGAATTAAACCCAGGTTGGCGGTATGCAAATCAAATGCCCTACCCACTGTGCAATAGCTCTGGCCCAAGGACCTGTAATTTGAACAGACATTTAATAGGACTGATATAAGCAGATTTTGAATGTTCTTCAACTTTTTAATATATATGGGTTCTGAATTTAGTGTTTGAAAACTTCAAATTTAAAATTTTACTTGACAGGGTGTTGTTGAAAATATATTTATAAAAAATTTTATATTCCTACAATTATCAAAGACAACCCTACAATAAATGGGTGTTTATGAACGTTACATAACAAACTATGATTCCTAATGGTGGTCCTTCAGCAAATTAAAAAAGAAAGCTCGACTGAACTTCGCTGGATCTCAGATGCCAGCACCCTTCTGCCTCTCTACTCTGCTGTCCTGCATTTTCGGCCTGATTTCACCCTTGGTGCGGCTCATCAGCCAGCCTGCCTTCCTGTGAACTTTCCGGGGAGTCTGCCTTCCCGTGAGCCTTCCGTGGAGGTGAGTTGACACGCCCAGAAAGGGAGGAGCCACTGAACTTCGCTGGATCTCAGATGCCAGCACCCTTCTGCCTCTCTACTCTGCTGTCCTGCATTTTTGGCCTGATTTCATCCTGGGTGCGGCCCATCTGCCAGCCTGCCTTCCTGTGAGCCTTCCGTGGAGGTGAGTCGACACGCCCAGAAAGGGAGAAGCCAGAGGAGCACGGTTGCTCCGCTCCCCTTCGCGACGGTGCACAGCATTTAGCCGATGAATACAATCACAACACGTAGAAAAACACGCAGTACTAGTGTGACAATGGGGAAACAACACGGGCCAGTGCCAGACATAGAGAATGAAGATGGCAACTCTGATGACTTGAACATGACCAACCACCTAGTCAGTCTCTCAGATAAGGAGTTTAGAGTTGCAATATGGAACATGTTCAAAGAACTCAAACAAAGTATAGAAGAGAAAACTAAAAAGAATCAGGAGAATATGAAGATAGAAATGAGAAAACTCCAAACAGAAATTTCAGATCAAATAACAGGTCTGAGAAACTCAGTAGATGAATTGAAGAAAAACATGTTTGAGATTTCCCACAGGTTAACAGCAGCTGAGGATAGAATCAGTACACTGGAAGATGAGATACATAACAATTACATACAGCAGAAGAAATTGGAAAAAAGCCTCAAAGCAAATGATCAAACAATGGAAAAATTACTCAAAGAATGGGAACAGATGAAAATAGAAGTCTATGATAAGCTCAACAGAAACAACTTAAGAATCATTGGAGTCCCAGAGACTCAGGAAGAAAATCTCCAGGAAGAATCAACAGTCAAGAACATCATTAAAGAGAAACTACCAGAGATAATGAATACATGTGATCAAATCCTGCATGCCCGAAGAGTGCCAACTAAAAGAGACCCCAGAAAAAACACCCCAAGACACATCCTAGTCACAATGACGAATCCCATAGATAGAGACAGAATTCTGAAAGTAGCAAGATCGAAAAGAGAAATTACATTCAAGGGAACATCCTTGAGATTTACTGCAGACCTGTCACCAGAAACACTCAAGGCCAGAAGGCAGTGGTGGGACATAGTGACAAAACTCAATGAAATAAATGCTTCGCCTAGAATACTGCACCCAGCAAAACTCACTTTCAGGTTTAAAGGAACAATACATAGTTTCACAGACAAACAACAGCTCAAAAACTTCACAGACTCAAAACCATTCTTAAAAGAAAAACTGAACGGCATACTTTAAGACAAGGCTTACCAACAGACACACCAAACTTTAATATAAAGATGGCACTAACTCCCAGGACAATTCTTTCTCTCAATGTCAATGGACTAAATGCACCAGTTAAGAGACACAGAGTGGCTAAATGGATCAAAAAACTCAATCCAACCTTCTGCTGCCTACAAGAAACGCACCTGAATAGTCAGAACAAACATAGACTCAAAATAAAAGGCTGGAGGAAAATAATCCAAGCAAACAACACCCAAAAAAAAGCAGGAGTGGCCATATTAATATCAGATGATGCAAACTTTATACTTAGGAAAGTTGTAAGGGACAAAGATGGACATTTTGTATTAATCAAGGGATATGTACAGCAGGAAGAAATCACCCTCCTAAACATATATGCACCGAATGAGGGGGCAGCAAAATATTTAATACAACTGTTGACAAATCTAAAAAATAATATCAATAACAACACAATAATTGTGGGAGACCTCAACACGGCATTGTCAACTCTAGACAGGTCAACCAGACTGAAACCCAACAAGAATATACTAGACCTGAGGAGAGAAATGGAAGAAAGAGGCCTAGTAGATATATACAGGACACTCCACCCCCAGAAGCCTGGATATACATTTTTCTCTAATGTACATGGGACATTCTCTAGGATAGACTACATGTTATCACACAAAACATACCTCCATAATATCAAGAGGATAGAAATTTTGCAGGCTGCCTTTGCTGACCACAAAGCCCTGAAATTATATATAAACTACAAAGGGACACAGAAGAAAAATTTTAACACCTGGAAGTTAAATAGCCTCATACTGAATAATCAGTGGGTCCGAGATGAAATCAAAGAGGAAATCAAAACGTTCCTGAAAACAAATGACAATGGAGACACAAATTATCAGAACCTATGGGACACAGCAAAAGCAGTACTGAGAGGAAAATTTATAGCTTTGCAAGCACACATCAGGAAAGAAGAAGGGGCATACCTGAATAGCTTAATGACGCAGCTCATAGAATTAGAAAGTGCTCAACAAAAGGATCCAAAAATAGGGAGGCAGAAGGAAATAACAAAGCTGAGAGCAGAAATCAATGAAGTGGAAACCAGAAAAACCATCCAAAAGATCAACGAAAGCAGAAGTTGGTTCTTTGAAAAAATAAACAAGATTGATAGACCACTGGCAAAACTAACAAAGAAAGAAAGAGAGAGAAACTTGATAACTCGTATTAGGAATGAAAAAGGAGAGATCACTACTGATATGGTAGAGATTCAAAGGGTAATCAGAAACTACTTTGAGAAACTCTATGCCACTAAAAATGAAAACCTGGAAGAAATGGATAAATTTTTGGAATCTTATAATCTTCCATGAGTGAATGAAGAGGATGTAACATATCTAAACACACCCATTACTATTGAGGAAATTAAGAAAGTAATCAAATGTCTGCCCCAAAACAAAAGCCCAGGCCCAGATAGATTTACTAATGAATTCTTTCAAACCTTTCAAGAGGAACTACTACCAATCCTGGCAAGACTCTTTCATGAAATTGAAAAAACAGGAAAACTTCCAAATAGCTTTTATGAAGCCAACATTACCTTGATACCTAAACCAGACAGAGATGCTACCAAAAAAGAAAATTACAGACCAATATCGCTGATGAATGCAGATGCAAAGATCTTCAACAAAATCCTGGCAAATAGGATTCAATGCCTCATTAAGAAGATCATCCACTACGATCAAGTAGGTTTCATTCCAGGAATGCAAGGCTGGTTTAACATCCGTAAATCTATCAACATAATACACAACATCAACAGCAAGAAAAATAAAAATCACATGATCATATCAATCGACGCAGAGAAAGCATTTGACAAGGTCCAACACCCATTCTTGATCAAAACTCTCAGCAAGATGGGAATGGAAGGAACCTTTCTCAATATAGTTAAGGCCATCTACCACAAGCCAGAGGCAAATATTGTCCTCAATGGAGAAAAACTGAAAGCCTTTCCTCTAAATTCTGGCACAAGACAAGGCTGTCCTCTCTCACCACTCCTATTCAACATAGCACTGGAAGTACTCGCTATAGCGATTAGGCAAGAAAAGGATATCAAGGGAATCCAGATAGGAAAGGAAGAAGTCAAGCTCTCACTGTTTGCAGTTGACATGATACTCTACTTAGAAAACCCCAAAGACTCTACCAAAAAGCTTCTAGAAACAATAGACTCATATAGCAAGGTGGCAGGCTACAAAATTAACACACAAAAATCAATGGCCTTTCTATACACCAATACTAATAAGGAAGAAATGGACATTAAGAAAACAACTCCATTCACTATAGTGTCACACAAATTCAAATATCTTGGAATCAACTTGACTAAAAATGTGAAGGACCTATACAAGAAAAACTATAAAACTCTGCTCCAAGAAATAAGAGAGGACACGTGGAAATGGAAGCACATACCCTGCTCATGGATTGGCAGGATTAACATCATTAAAATGGCAATACTCCCCAAAGCACTGTACAGATTTAATGCGATCCCCCTAAAGATACCCATGACATTCTTCAAAGAAGTGGACCAGGCACTTTTGAAATTTATTTGGAACAATAAACACCCTCGAATAGCTAAAGCAATCATTGGGAAAAAGAATATGGGAGGAATTACTTTCCCCAACTTTAAACTTTACTACAAAGCAATAGTTATCAAAACAGCATGGTATTGGAATAAGGACAGGCCCTCAGATCAGTGGAATAAGCTTGAATACTCAGAGAATGTTTTCCAGACATACAATCACCTAATTTTTGATAAAGGAGCAAAAAATCCTAAATGGAACAAAGAAAGCCTCTTCAACAAGTGGTGTTGGCACAACTGGGTAGCCACTTGCAAAAAATTGAACTTAGACCCCCAGCTAACATCATGTAAGAAGGTAAAATCCAAATGGATTAAAGACCTCGATATCAGCCCCAAAACCATAAGATATATAGAACAATACGTAGGTAAAACACTCCAGGACATTGAGGCTAAAGGCATCTTCAAGGAAGAAACTGCACTCTCCAAGCAAGTGAAAGCAGAAATTAACAGATGGGAATATATTAAGCTGAGAAGCTTCTGCACCTCAAAGGAAATAGTGCCCAAGATACAAGAGCCACCCACTGAGTGGGAGAAACTATTCACCCAATACCCATCAGATAAGGGGCTAATCTCCAAAATATACAAGGCACTGACAGAACTTTACAAGAAAAAAACATCTAATCCCATCAAAAAATGGGGAGAAGAAATGAACAGACACTTTGACAAAGAAGAAATACAGATGGCCAAAAGACACATGAAAAAGTGCTCCACATCACTAATCATCAGGGAGATGCAAATCAAAACAACGATGAGATACCACCTCATACCACAGAGAATGGCACACATCACAAAGAATGAGAATAAACAGTGTTGGCGGGGATGTGGGGAGAAAGGAACTCTTATCCACTGCTGGTGGGAATGCCGTCTAGTTCAACCTTTATGGAAAGCGATATGGAGATTCCTCCAAAAACTGGAAATCGAGCTCCCATACGATCCAGCTATACCACTCCTAGGAATATACCCTAGGAACACAAAAATACAATGCAAAAACCCCTTCCTTACACCTATATTCATTGCAGCACTATTTACCATAGCAAGACTCTGGAAACAACCAAGATGCCCTTCAACAGACGAATGGCTAAAGAAACTGTGGTACATATACACAATGGAATATTATGCAGCTGTCAGGAGAGATGAAGTCATGAAATTTTCCTATACATGGATGTACACGGAATCTATTATGCTGAGTGAAATAAGTCAGAGAGAGAGAGAAAAACGCAGAATGGTCTCACACATTTATGGGTTTTAAGAAAAATGAAAGACATTCTTGCAATAATAACTTTCAGACACAAAAGAGAAAAGAGCTGGAAGTTCCAGCTCACCTCAGGAAGCTCATCACAAAGAGTGATGAGTTTAGTTGGATAAATAACTACATTTTGAACTGTCCTAATAATGAGAATGTATGAGGGAAATTGAGAACCTGTTTAGAGTACAGGCAGGGGTCGGGTGGGGAGGAGGGAGACTTGGGACATTGGTGATGGGAGTGTTGCACTGGTGATGGGTGGTGTTAAGAAAAAAAAAAAGAAGTAGGCATTATTGTAAAAAAAAAAAGTAATTAAGGACTCTTAATTACTTTCAAAAACTCTTGGGTGAAATAAATTGGATTCGTCCCTCCCTTGAAATTCCAAGCTCTGAACTCTGAACTTACTTAGCACTCTGGAGGTAATACAGACTTAAATAGCCCTAGATGTTTAACTCAAAGGCCCAACAGGAATTGGACCTTTTCATGGATGGGCCCCCAAAGTCCTATCTTTCCAGGTTCATACCTGGAGAGAAGGTGTGACTTTTAGTCTTTGAAACTCCCCATTCTACTATGGGTGCTATTGCTCAGCTGTCTGGGCCTCTAGAATGAATATTTAAACAACAAGCATCCTCACACATTGTGCCTTATTTGGAATTGATCGCTGCTCTTATCATCAAAGCAAGGCTCAGAGCAGTTTCCTTGTTAAATTTTGATCCTGAAATAATAGTGCTGCCAATTCCAAAAAAGGAAATAGAATACATACTACCTATCAATGAGCCTATTCAACAAACCCTATTTGATTTTTCAGAAGTTTCCTCCCATTATCCTGCTGGAAAACCCTGGGACTTCTTTATGAGAATCCATTTTGTGATTTCCTTTATTATCCATTCTTCCACTATACCATGTTTAGTGTATTTATTGACAGGTCATCATCAGGAAAAGGAGATATCACTGGCTCTTCACTATTCACAACAGTGACTACAAATTACAAATCTGCTTATCAAGTGGAACTTGCTACTTTAAATTACTTACTATCAAGTATTTCAGAGCCATGCAACATAGTACACAATTCAGTTTATGTGGTAGGATTATTTCCAAGCATAATAACCACCCCTTTAAATGCTTATAACCAGGTTGTTCAAGATTTACTGCAGCAATTACAAGGCCTTCTGCAAAAATGTTCTGATCACTCACATAAGAACCCACTCTAGCTTCCAGGGCTGATGTTTAGGGGGAAAAATGGCAGATAGTCTGACCATGCCACCCGCAGAAGAAAATGCTGCACTTGGGGCTGGAGAGATAGCATGGTGGTAGGGCACTTTCCTTGCATGCAGAAGGGCGGTGGTTCAAATCCTGGCATCCCATATGGTCCCCCAAGCCTACCAGGAGCGATTTCTGAGCATAGAGCCAGGAATAACCCCTGAGTGCTGCCGAGTGTGACCCCCTCCCCCCAAAAAAAGAAAGCTCAAGTTTATTCATTATGATTCTTGTATTTAACACTATAGAGCTGCGAATCAGAGATAAATCAAGGGGCTGGAGCAATAGCACAGGGGTATGACATTTGCCTAGCTACCTGCTGACCCAAAACGGACCTGGGTTCAGTCTGGAGTATCCCATATGACCCCTGAGCCAGGAGCGATTTTTGAGCACATAGCCAAACCCCTGAGAGTCACTGTATGTGGCCCAAAAAACAAACAAACAAAAGATAAATCAAGATATTGAAAAAAAATAAAATATCACATAAATATTTTAAATATTAGGTTCAAAAAGTTAAAATAATGTGGAATATGTATTAAATTCAACAGATTCTTATAATTAAGTTGCCATATGATTAAGCAGCCATGTGGAAAGTTTTTGATGAAAATTAAACAGCCTTAGTGTCCCATGCCACAGTAAACAGTGGCCCCTGACCATTGCCTGGCCCTTGCCAGTGTGCTCTGGGCACTGAAGTGGGTTACACAATAAAGAAAAGAAACAAAAAAGGAAATTAAACAGCCTAACTTTAAAAATAAATCATCTACAGTTCTCCATAAGTATATTGCCAAATAATCATGGTCAGATAAAAGGGTCTGAGAACCAAGATTGTTATAACTTCAAACAATTTCTATGACTCAATCTTTTAAAATACCTCATATCCAGACCTTATTAATGCACATTCAGTGACTCAACTATATCTAAATTATCATTCTTTTAAAAAAATACTATTCTTTTAGCCTCTATTTAAGTATGATTATTTTCCAGTCAACTCTAGGATATAGAATTCTGTGTTCATGTTGTTCCTCTGTGTGTAGATTAATATGCATTTAAGTATTGGATGAATAGTTTCTCCCATTCTGTGAAAGGCCTTTGTATTCTAGTCACTATTTCCTTTGAGGTGCAGAAGTTTATCTGTTTAATATAGTATTATTTACTTATCTCTGCTTTCCCTTGTTTGGACAGTGGTGTTTTCTTCTTGAAGATTTCTTTAGACTCAATGTCTTGGAGTGTTTTACTAACATGTTCTTCTATATACCTTATAGTTCTGGGTCTGATATCAAGGTCTTTAATACATTTGGATTTGACCTTTGCATATGGTGTGAGATGAAGGTCTGAGTTCGCTATTTTGCATGTGACTGACCAGTTGTTCGAAAACCACTTCTTGAAGAGGCTTTCTTTGCTCCATTTTGCAGGGGGGCTTTGCCCTTTTTCAAGTATTTATTGATTGTCTTGGGAACATTTTTTAAATACTCAATTATATTCCATTGATCTGAAGGTCTTTTTATTCCAGTACCATACTCCTTTAATGTTTATCAGATAAAGGACTAATATCAAAAATATATGAGGTACCGACAGAACTTAACAAGAAAAAACAATCTCAACCCATCAGAAAGTGGATAGAAAAAATAAACAGATATTTCATCAAAGAAGAAATGCAAATGGCCAAAAGGCACATAAAAATGCTCCACATCACTAATCAGTAGGAAGATGCAAATCAAAACAAAATGAGGTACCATCTCACACCACAAAGACAGGCACAAATCACTAACATCAAGATCAAACAGTACTGGTGAGGATGTGGGGAGAAAGGAACTCTTCTTTACTACTGGTGAGATTGCCGTCTAGTTCAGCCTTTATGGAAACAATATGGAGATCTCTCAATAAACTGGAAAGTTAGCTCCCATATGATTAAGCTGTTCCACTTCTAGGAATATAGCCTAGAAACACAAAAACACAATACAAAATGCCTTTGCACACTGATATTCATTGCAGCACTATTTACAGTGGCCAGAATCTGGAAACAACTAGATGCCTGATAACAGATGAGTGCTAAAGAACCTGTGGTATATATATATACACACACACAAAGGAATACTATGCAGTCATCAGAGAGATGAAGTCATAAAATTTTCTTATACATGGATGAACATAAAAATGATTATGCTAAGTGAAATAAGTCAGAAGTAGTCAGAAAAACACAGAATAGTCTCACTCATCTTTGGGTTTTAAGAAAAAAAATAACATTATTTTAATAATGCCCAGTGACAATGGAGATGAGGGCTAGAAGGACCAGTCCATGATAGGAAGCTTACCACATAAATGGTGAGTGCATTTAGAGAAATAACTACACTAACAAATATCAAGATAATGGTAGTGAGTTGGACATATAGAATGCCTGTCCAGAATACAGGCAGAATAAGGGGGTAGGAGGAAGATGGATAGGTGATGGAAATGTTGCACTGGTGAAGAGGGGTGTTCTTTTTATGACTAACACCCAACTACAAACATGTTTATAATTAGTGTATTTAAATATAGATACTATTATTAAAAATAAAATAAAATAAAATGAAATTAAGTATCATAATCATTGTTCAACCAAACTGACTCCAACACTGATCAGTTAGTTTGAGGTCTCAGTATGTAACAAAGAAGATAACATCAACCAAAATATATGAAGATAACTTAGAGAAGCAATGTATTGTAGGATCTCTCCCAAAGACAGAATAGTATAGCACAAGATCTGTGCTTTATGAAAGTCAATCTAGTTCAAGAAAAAAGCAAAGGAAAAAGAAGGAAAGAATAAGTAAGGTATATATATATATATATATGTTATATATAAAATATAACACATTATTTTAAATAGTCATATAATTATATGTAATATTATATATAAATATATAATATATCATGTATAGAATTAAGGGTTTTACTTTATTAATTAAAGGGTTTACTTTATGTTACCAGTTATTTTACATTAATTGTTATTGATCTTTGGGTCACTCACAGTGGTTTTAGGCATCAAATTCATCAAACTGGGTGAGTGACATACAAAATAAGTTCTTTAGCCTCTGTCATATTCCTGCAGCCCCTAAATAGTTACCTTTGATAGCTAAATTGGCTTCATACTCTAAAGAAAATGTGGCTATTTCTTTTTAACTTCATTTATACTTTCATTTTTTCATTTTAACTTTCATTTTTTAACTTTCATTTAGAAAAATGCTTCTCAGTTGTCTTTTTATATTGTTTAGTTATCTTATTTTGCACGTTTCTCCAAAATAATTAGAGAATTTATCTGAATATTAGAAAACAAGGTGTTTAAGGAATGTATTTGTGAATGTGGTCCTCTTACAATAATAAACACCTTTCAAACAGCTGCTTTCTTTATATACTATTTTTATGTATTACTGAGTTTTATCTTAAAAAGTATATGAATATTTCTGACAGCACAGAAGATGGTTTAATTATATATAGGTTGAGGTATAATAACAACTGAGAATGGGATGGTGCTCATAATTATAATTAAATATTGAAATGTGTTGGATTAATATAAATCTCATTCATCCACATTTTAAAAGAGAACTGTCTACTATGGAGCATTTTGTTGTGATAATTTCAATCTTTAACATATGGTGCCAGGAACTGAGAAAGCAATAAAAAGCAATCATTGTGGAGACTCACCAGTGAAGTATGCAGATTCTGTAGTCTTACTTATCAATAGACGCCCTGAATCATTCATAATCTCTTTCCATTGTTAACTGAGAAATAGACATAATACAGCTGTAAGTTTTGAGTACCATAGCACCAAAAGCACAAAAAGAACTATGAGACCAAAAGGCCATGAAGAATCAAGTAAAATCAAAGTTAGATGAGTAAAGTGGCATGGAATGAGACCAAAAAAAAAAAAAAGGAAATGAAAGAAAAAATTAAGATTAAATATAGTGATAAAAAAAGACATGCAGAACAGAGCTAGGTTATAGAAGCAATATGAGATGGAACACAGACATTCTGATAGCAAGGTTGCAGCAGCTGATTTGAAGCCAGAATATTCTATTCTTCTCTCATTGAAAGATTTCACTTTAGATACCATATGTTGGAATATGTAAATGAATAAACTTTATCTTACCATCACCCATCCTAATTATTTAGTTCCCTGATCACCACACTTTATAATACGCATATTGCACATGGGTGTTATTAATAGAGTAAGTGTACAATTGATAATACACTCTTATAATAGATGGGATAAATAAATGAAGGAATAAAACTTGAAACAAGGGGAAAAAGACTATAAAAGTATAGGAAATGACGAAATAAATTGTTGTAAATTGTAGAAGTTTGCAGAATAAAGCAATTTTACTATGACTAAAGCAAGATTATAAGTAAATTTATGTAAGGATGTAGGGATATAAGCCAGATGCTAAAATAAATTTTATTATTCTATTTTATAAATTTGTATTTGATCCATAAATAGCAATTATTTTTTTATTTTTTTCTTTTGAAAGTAAGTGTTGTCTCTAACTCTTTGTTAGAAGATACTTTGTACACTGTGGAAAACCAGAAAGCCACTTTGCAATCTATTCTGATGTTTCATACTTAGATTCAAATCATTGTTAGAGTTGTGATCACAGACTATCACACGGTTTGGAGTATATGACTATGATATGAAATGATTTAAAAACAGTCCTAGTCTCTGTACATCTCTTTTAAGCACTGCCCACAGAAGTCCTGGTTGCCTTTGGGAATGCTGGACCTTAACACCAACATTTCTCTGGCCTTAGTTGA
This sequence comes from Suncus etruscus, assembly GCF_024139225.1. Classification (NCBI taxonomy): domain Eukaryota; kingdom Metazoa; phylum Chordata; class Mammalia; order Eulipotyphla; family Soricidae; genus Suncus; species Suncus etruscus. The sequence continues at coordinate 53,544,306 of NC_064860.1, read as the reverse complement.
GCTGACCCAATTAGCTGAGTGGCTACAAAGTCCCCTAAGTACTTGCTCCTTAAGAAAATGAATTAGGGGCCGGATCAGGAGCAGCAGTAGGGTGTTTGCCTTGCATACCACTTACCTAGAACGGACAGCGATTTGATCCCCCGGTGTCCCATATGGTTTCCCAAGCCAGGAACGATTTCTGAGCCCATAGCTAGGAGTAACCCCTGAGAGTCACAAGGTGTGACCCAAAAACCAAGGGAAAAGAAAAGAAAAGAAAAAAAAAAGAACTAAAATGTGAGAAATAAAAGAAATTACAGTTACCAGGATTTAATTAATAATTATATATAGGACAGGGAGTAAATTGGTGATCTAGAAGAAAACCTAACCTTTTTAGGTTGCTGAAAAGGGCTGCTACTCTTAGAAACTGAAATTTAAAAAATTATGTTGACTTAGCAATAAACAAGGTCAGACTAGCTATGTTTATGTTGCAGTTTGGCAAAGGACTAAAGCAATGACTAAGCTCAATCTTTCAAAATTACTTACTTGCTATTTTCACTTGTAGATTTGATGATAATCGTCACATTTTATCCAAACTTGAAATCCTATACCAATTGGTCATTTTCTGATAGTCACACATAAATGTCATTTCCGTGAAAATAACAAATGTCTTTGCCTTGTGGCCTGTTCCATTTCTTTCCAATTTATACAGGGACAAAATTATATATAAAGTAAATATTTGAATGACCAGTTAATATAAGATAATATACCTAAAGATAATACTGTATTTACCAACCTTTGGATGGAAGTTTAAAAAAAATTTGTAGATGTGATTATTCTGGGTTAAGAAATAGTTCTATGAGGCAAATGCATGAGACAATGTCATGCAAGCATTTTTTTCTACTAAACTTCCATAAAGAGCTAAAATAATGTTGATATTCAGAGTTTAGATAATTGAAAGACATTTGAATAACCACTAGATATTCTTCTGAATAATTTATGACTTTTATATAAACCACTGAGAACCTATTATAATGATTTGTTCTTGGAAAATAATTGGTATTATTAACTAAAGTTTATATAGTGGTTGTTATAAATTTATATTTGCTCTATAAGCCTAGAATCAACTAGCAAAAGAAACATTATTCCACAGCTGAGACACCTAGAGGAGCTTTGTTCATATGTAACTACAACTGATACCCATGATAACATGGTCAGGACTTCAATATTATGAATTGTATTTGTTTTGTTCTTGTACTATATCATGCTACCTTGTTTTACAGCATATTGTCATTCAGATATTTACTATGTGGCTACGTTTTATTTATCTAGAATGCAAAGCATCCTTCTATGCAAAACATGTGCTGCATATATTTCTGACTTAAAAAATGTTTTAGGGCAGGGGAAATAGTACAATAAGAAAAGCACTTGCTGACACGGCCTAAAATCAGAACAACAAAGAAACTTCAGAATAATTTCTTTTATTTATTTAAGTTTAATAATTTACTAGTTATTAAATTCTAAAGTAAATTTTAAAATAGGTAAATCAACCTGAAACAAAATATATTAATGAGATGCTGTAAAATAAGTATATGAAATATTTATTCCTAGATATTCTTCAAACTTATCTGTATCACTATTACTTGTATTTATAAAATCTTGGTGTAGTTTCCTAATTGCATAAGGTTACATGAACATTTTCATTTGAAAAGATGTTAACTTTTTTATATAACAGTAATCCTATTGCTTATATTGCCTATATTGCCTACCTTGAATTTCTACATTGTATGTGTCAAACATTTCAATTTGCTTGTTTGTTTCTGGCTCTACGCTCAGAAATCACTCCTGGCAGGCTCGGGGGACCATATGGGATGCTGGGATTTGAGCCACCGTCTTTCTGCATGCAAGGCAGATGCCTTACCTCCATGCCATCTCTCCAGCCCAAACATTTCAATTTTTTAAATAAATAAAAGTTGGATTTAAAAAAAAAAGAAAGAAAGATGTTAACTGTTAATTTAATTATTGGTATTTATATTAGTATTATCTAGACCTTATACAAATATGCTTAGAGCCAATTCCTGTATGTGATACTTGCGATTAAACCCAAATCAGATGTGAGCAAGGCAAACACCTTAATCACTGTATTCTCTGACCATGAAAGTTATTTTTAAAAATAGAAAGAGGCAGGGCTGGAGAGACATCATGGAGGTAAGGTGTTTGCCTTTCATGCAGAAGGTCATTGGTTTGAATATCCCAGCATCCCATATGTTCCCCCAAGCCTTCCAAAAGTAATTTCTGAGCGTGGAGCCAGGAGTAACCCCTGAGAGCTGCTGGATATATGTATATATATATATATATATATATATATATTGGTTTTTGGTTTTATATATATATGTATATATACATACATATATATACATACATATATACATACATATATATACATACATATATATATATATACATATATATTGAAGGAACTCAGAAGTTTGCTCAAAGTGATGAGCACCTGCCTACCCTTTATGAAGCCCTGAGTTTGATCTCAAGAGTTTCAGAACCAAGGACTTCTCTTGGGTGTGGTCCTCATGGTCACTTTAACTGTGCTTGGGAAGCAGAGATAACTCAATGTCTGGACATGCTGATATCAGGAGTCCTTCAGTTTGAACTCTTACACTGAAGGACCCATGATAACCCGGGGTTTCAGCAGCTTCATCTACCTGGGCTCAAACACTGAATTTTCAAGATTATTTGTTCAGGTATTACTTAAAGATGTCTCCAGCTCTCTTGAGCATTGTTTAAGAAGCGTCCTCAAAATATAAATAGATAGATGGACAAAATTATATGAAACAATTGAGATTTGCACTTTATGTAATAAAGATCTCTTCTTAAAAAAAACCTGTTATTTCTATTTTAGGTTTGTTAAAATTTAACATTATCAAATATAATCTTATATATTGTACAGAAATCACATATAATATTTTCATTGCCCATGTTAATTGTATTTTTCCAAATTTAATTTTCTATAATAAAAACTTTTTGCAAAAATCATAGAGTAGAGAAAGGAAATGAAAGAAATCCTTCTACAATGTGGTGCTTGAATAAAAATACAGCTTAACTTATGTTATTTTTGTGTATCCATAATTGTTTTAAAATAGATAATGTAATTTTTAAAGTTTGTTTAAGTCACTAATAGAATTATATGGTTCCATGCTCCATAGTATTGTAAAAATATGAAATTTTTATAGATTTTGTTTCTGAATAAAATAAAAATGTCTACAGTTGTGTATTGTTTGATTAATGTACTTGCATTGGTTTGTAAACATAGGTTATTTTTATGCCACATTACCTATTACAAACAACAACCATATTCAGTTAATATACTGGGTAAGAAATTTCCACTAGAGGGCTGTTATTATTGTATGTGTTAATCTAGCATTCTGAGTTTGAAAACTTTGTTTCTGTATTGAACTAGCTTGTAAATATTTTAGATTGACTAGGCCATATGTTCTGTCACAACTGTTCCACTATACTATGATACCCAAAGCAGTGAAGACAAGTCAATGAATACAACTGTGTTCCAAGGGAACTAATTACAGAAACAGACAGTGACAGATATTTCGCCATTTGCCATTGGAGATTAGTTTGTTTACCTTTGCTGGAGGTTGACTATTTTTACTCATATATTTTAGAATGATGAAGTGAGTATCAGAGAAGCAAAACAGCAACTGAAACTTACTCAAATTAATAAGTGATTGACATTTTTAGCAAGTTTGTGCTACCTATATGCTCCATAACAAAAAAATCTTTGCATTCTTTCATTAAGCTATATTCTAATTATATTTAATACATTTTAAATATTTACATTTCTTGTTTCTTGGGATCTGGAGACAGAAACATTTCCACAAATTGATATCTGAGGCAGTAAGAGTCTCCATAATGACGCATGAATGAGAACTATGTTTTTCTTTGGCTTTTACTGTCAACTCTTCTGATTTGAAAATATATATAAAAATTAGAAAAAAAGTTACTAAAGAAAAATAGGCTTTAGGTTCATTTAGTTGAGATATTTAGCATTTTTAAGATCAGTTTCTTGATTTCTTTGCACAGATTTTAATATAAATATTGTATTTTATAATCTCCAACTAATAACACCCTTCTCTAACATTTTTAGATTTAGAATGTACCTGATCAAAATAGTTTACTTGCTTAATTCTTTGAATAATATTAATATATTTTTATTAATTTTTAATAAAGGGACATTTATTTATTGATGTATTTGGTTTTTGGGCCACACCCAGCAGTGTTTAGGGGTTACTGCTGGCTCTTTTCTCAGAAATTTCTCTTGGCAGGCTCCGGGGATCATATGGGATGCTGGGAACTGAACCTTCGCCTATCCCTAGTAGGTATCTTGCAAGGCAAATGACCTACCATTGTGCTATCAATCCAGCCCTAATTTTAGAGAAATACAGACCTGAGAATTATAAACTTGAATCATGTTATTATCACTATCTCTATATGAAATATTTAGATACTAAATTATTGCTAGAAATTTCTTAACTCTTATTTTAAATTTTTTTCTTAAAATGACTTCATGCAAAATCTAGTGAGATCACTTCTAGAATCTCTAAGTTAAGGTACAAAAATATATACTAATGTATGTCACATACATATTGTTGATTTATATTTTTATATTATTAATATAGTTATACTTAAAAGCACTGATACATATTAATCCATAAGCTTAGATACATATTCATAATAAAATTCATAAGTTAGACATTTTCATTTCAACAATCAGAAAAATGTCCTCCATCATCTAGTTGTATACTTTCATAGCAATATTAGAACTATAACTCATGACTCCATAAAAACAAATTTACCAACTGGAGCCCAGTTTTTATGTGACTGTCCTTCTGTTTTTAATTTTTTAATTTTTATTTATTTTGGGGGGGAATGGGCCATACCCGTGACGCTCAGGGGTTACTCCTGGCTATGAGCTCAGAAAACACTCCTGGCTTGGGAGACCATATGGACGCCTGGGGATCGAACTGCAGCCCATCCTTGGCTAGCGCCAGCAAGGCAGACCCCTCACCACTTACACCACTTCTCCGACTCCCTTCTGTTTTTAATCTCAGAGATTCTACTTATTTCCAAGTTTATATAGGGTAGCTACACTCCTGTCACACACATTCAGTGAAGTGATTACTACATTTGTAATATAACTACATTCACTTACCAACTATAGACCTTCCCAAATTTCCTTGATATAACTTTCTAAAATTTGTAACATTAATTTTCAATAAAAATTTGGAGTCATAAGAAAAGTGGTCGACTTCATGTAATCAGTAGTGTGGTAGTATGGTGTACCATATGAATTTATATGCCTTATATATCTCTTTTGGAGGAGGAGAAATAATACAATAGGAGGGTCATTTTCCTTGCATGTAACCAATCTGGGTTCAAATCTGATACTCTAAGTCTAAGTCCCTGAGCACCATAAAAAGTTAACACTGAGTGGAAAGCTAAAAATAAGTTCTAAGAACGACCAGGTATGGCACCAAAACGAAACAAAGACAACAAATTATAGCCTCCTACACACACACGCGCGCACACATGCACACACACACACACACACACACACACACAAACTAAAGTCCTTTATGCTTTATCTATTTAACTACTTTTACTCTCAAACTTTTGACAAATACTGATGATATTTTTGAAAAATATTTCTCTAAGAAAGTAAAGCCTATTTATTAATGCTCTCCTTTTTGATTCAGATAATACCTTATATTTTATCAACATAAAAGCATTGTGTTTTTTTATAACTTAGTTTGCTGTTGTGATGTTCTCTATCTCTATTTTATGGCATTATTATTTTCAGCAAGACGAGGTCAGAATTATGAAATAATTACATTATATTTGACAAAAATTTACTTTTTATGTTATAAAATCTTTATATTTATGTTTAGTATATATAACTTCCTATCAAGGTAAAACCTGACCAGTTAAATGTGTCCCGTTTTTGTGATCAATTATAGGAAGATAATGAGAAATGCTGTATGACTGAAATCCTATTGTCAACAACTATTTTTCAACATGGTATTTAAATTTTTGGGAAAAATGTGATTATAATGCTGTGAAATCTTTTTATCAAAATATATTTAAATCTAGAAGCTTTAAAAGGTAAGATAAAATGTATGCTGACACACATATAAAATGAGAAAAACGATATTGTATTTGACAACATAATAGGTATAGAATAATTTACAAGTAGTGTAATTATTCTAAGGATTACCATATAGTTTTGAAGTACTTATTGGCAGGTAAAACTGCTTGGCTCAACTGGGACGTCATATTTCAAAGCAAAATTATTCCCTATCGTAAATTTCTAGGAATCTATTTACTTCTAAGTAATCCAAACAATTGGTCTTGGCAAATAACTTGGTAGCTGAGTAAACCATTTTATGGTGACACTGATGATACAGATAATAGCTAAAAAGGCATTGATTTTACTTTCCTTACACAGCATTGCATATATTAGCAGAATAATTGCAGTTAGTAGCATGTTATCTATCATTCTGTTAACGTTGTATTTGAACTAGATTCTTAAAGTCATACATTTTAACAATATTTCTTTCATTCCCAAAGCAATCACAGTTTCAACTCTGCAGATCTTTTTTGCCCAATCTAAGGGGCTCTTCACTAGATTTATTTCCTGATTTATATTTATAGCTTTATTTTCAGGGTCAGGTTAAAATACAGTCATTTGTATGAAGTTTTATCTGAGTTCAGTCCCCTGAACCACAGGGTTCTTTGAGCACCTCGGAAGTCCCTGAGTACCACTAGGTGTGGCCTCTGGTTTAGTTTCCTTTGGTCCTTTAAACTCTGTAGACCTAGTTGTCACAGAATAACAAAGAGGCTTCTGGCTTCCTGAACATTCATTATCACAACAACAACAGTAACAACAACAAAAACAATAAAATGTATTTTAATACACTTCTTACTAGAATTCTACTGATACTAATTTTTTCATGTGAATTAAAGTCTTCTAAATATTTTCTTCACCTAGCTTACCTTCTTTCACCTTCTCCAATATTCCAACATTGTATAATTCCAGTTGCTCATATTACTGAAATCATTTTGACTTTCCATGCTAAAATAATGAGTGTGAGGATTTGTATAATCACAATCTATTTTTCTATATATTGAATCTATAATTCAATCTATTTCCAGTTCTAAGTGTCAAAGAGTAACTATTTATATTATATTAAGTAGTTATAAGGCTAACTACAGTATATCAAGTAGTTATTATGTTGACATCATATTAAACCATTATATCAAGCCAATAATATTGGTATCAAAATTTTACTTTGATAACCAAACTTAATCTTGTTTATATTTATCTTCTAGAGTCTACATTGTTTTATATCAGTCTTATAGTGCATCTGACTGGTTCTATGATCTACTTCAAAAGAACTTTTAGTGCACTAAAGGGTAAATGATCTGAATTATGTGTTTTACACTGATTTATATGGCTAATTTCACATTCAATATTTAATTCAAATAGCTTTAAATTTTATATCAATTTTGTTTTATGAATTTTATATAATCATAACTGATGGAGAAAATGGAAAATAAAATAGATTTAATGACTTCTCCACTCTATTTTCTATGAGCCATTTACTATTGATTCCAAGCAGTTTCAAACTGCTTTGCTTCTTCTTTTCTCTCAATGAAAATCAGATATTGTCTATAAGTAGTAATTTAAAACTAGATTTCAAGTCTTATAACATGAAAAATTGTTTATTGTTTATAGAATTACTTTTCATTTACTTTTCTTTCCTTAATTTTTATTTTAGATAACAAGGATAACAAGGGCTAAAATAATAACATAATTGTAAAGCATTTCTAAATATGAGACCTCCAAAAATAAGCAATCCCATCAAAATATGAAATAAATATAAATTTCCTCAAAGACACGGAATGGCCAATGAGTACATAAATTCTCTGCATTATTTATTATCAAATAAATCTATGATAAAGCAGTATGAGTTACCAACTGACACCATGAGACTGGCACTCATAAAAAAGAACAGAATGACCACTCTTCTCCTAGATATAGGAATGCCTATTGGTTTAACTTTATTGAAAAAAACATATAGGCTTATTTTAAATAAATAAATGAGCTTCCATATGACCTAGAAATTACAGATATTTGTATCTATCTCAACAAAATAAAATAAAAAGATTTTTATGGCATCCCTAGATAAGCAAGAAACAATACCTCGAAAATGTATTATGGAAAAATAGTTACAATATTTTATTTATTTATATATTTATTTATTTGTTTATTTTACTTTATTTAAAAAACTATACTTAGTTGACAGAGTTTACCATATTTAATATATTACTATAAGTAAATATATTAACTTAAAAATTACCTTGAAATTGGCAGGGTATCAAAATTGAAAAGTGTAGAGATGCATTTAATTAAGCAAAAAATAATAATTTTTAATATTGATTGTGTACAATTTTGTGCTGAGGACTCTCCCAATTCAGTGTTTAGAACCTCATACAGAGAGTACTTTTGGGGCCAGATAGTGTCAGATATAAATGTAGATCCCTATTGTGTATAACATGTACTTCAGCACTTTTACCTATCTACACAACTCTAGCTAAAAATTTAGCCAAACCTTTTCATTTAATTAAAAAACTAAATTGTATTAATGAATTTCTTGCTTAAAATCTCAAATAACTATTGTTTATAATTTCCAAGATCAGTAGGAAGTAGAAGATCTAACATATATATTGCATTTAATACTTTCATGGCCTAGCAGGGTTTCATTTGTTTATAGAAGCCTGTGTTGGTGTGGAAAATCATTTACATTCGATTACAAAAAGATTTTTGTTTTCAAAATTTTGTTTATTTACATTTGATTACAAAAGAATTTTTGTTTTCTCATAGAAAACACTAAGGCTATTTTTATAGGTCATAATTTCCTTAGAATTAAGTACTACATTCTCAGATAAGGTTCCTATAACTTTTTATAGTTATAAAAAATGATGATGAGTATGTTGCACTGGTAAAGGGGGGTGTTCTTTACATGATTGAAACCCATCTGCAATCATATTTAAATATCTAAATATTAATAAAAATATTAATAAAAAAGAATATATATCTGGGGCTAGAGAGATAACACAGCCGTAGGGTGTTTGAAAAAAAAATACCCTTACCTTAAAATGGATTGAATATACATTTAGAGAAGAATCCATACCAAGGAGATGCATTATATACCGTTAATTAAAAATAATGCAATTTGCATGACACTATATTTTATATATTAACATCAAAATAATTTTTCTCCCATTGCATGAGTGACCAAGTCATCTTGCATATTGACATATGTGATAATAATGAAAAAAGTGTTTTTTTTAAGTTTAGTGGTATTATAAACATAGTTTGACTTATCTGTTCTACATAAAAAAGAGAATTGCAAATTTAACCATATATTATATTTTTGTTTTTTGTTTGTTTTTTATTTATTTTAAATTATCTTTATTTAAACACCATGATTACAGTCATGTATGATTACAGTCATGTAAAGAACACCCTCCTTCACCAGTGCAAGATTCCCACCACCATTTTCTTAGATCCCCCTCCTCTCCACTATGCCTACACCTGTACTCGAGACAAATTTTCTACTTCCCTCATTCATTCACATTGTTATGTTAGTTCTCAGTGTAGTTATTTCTCTAACTGCACTCCTCACTCTATGTGGTGAGCATCATGTCATGAGCTGCACTGACCAGCCCTCATCACTTGTCTCTGACATACTGCTAAAAATGTCTTTCATTTTTCTTAAAATTCATAGATGAGTGAAACTATTCTGCATCTTTCTCTCTCCCTCTGACTTATTTCACTCAGCATAATAGATTCCATGTACATCCATGTATAGGAAAATTTCATGACTTCATCTCTCCTGATGGTTGCATAATATTCCATTGTGCATATGTACCACAGTTTCTTTAGCCACTCACCTCTTGAAGGGCATTTTGGTTGTTTCCAATCTGGCTATTGTAAATAGTACTACAATTAATATAGGTGTGAGGTAGAGATTTTTGTATTGTATTTCTGTGTTCCTCGGGTATATTCCTAGGAGTGGTATAGCTGGATCGCATGGAACCTCAATTTCCAATTTTTGGAAGCAGATAACCAGTTGTTGCTTTGTAGTACAGCTTAATATTGGGTATATTCCTAGGAGTGGTATAGCTGGATCGTATGGGACCTCAATTTCCAGTTTTGGAAGCAGATAACCGTTGTGCCAACACCATTTGTTGAAGATGCTTTTCTTGCTCCATTTTGGATTTCTTGCTCCTTCATCAAAAACTAGGTGGTTATAAGTCTGGGGAACATTCTCTGAGTACTCAAGCCTATTCCACTGATCTGAGGCTCTGTCTTTATTCCAATACCATGCTGTTTTGATAATTATTGCTTTGTAGTACAGCTTAATATTAAGGAAAGTAATGCCTCCCATTATTCCTTTTCCCAAGGAGTGCTTTAATTATTCAAGGGTGTTTATTGTTCCAAATGAATGTTAGAAGTGTTTGATCCACTTCTTTAAAGAATGTCATGGGTTTCTTTAGAGAAATCATATTAAATCTGTACAATGCTTTTGGAAATATTGCCATTTTAATGATGTTGATCTTGCCAATCCATGAGTAGGGTGTGTTTCCATTTCCACGTGTCCTCTCTTATTTCTTGGAGCAGTGTTTTATAGTTTTCTTTGTATAGATCCTTCACATCTTTAGTCAGGTTGACTACAAGATATTTGATTTTGTGTGGCACTAATATGAATGGGATTGTTCTCTTAATGTCCATTTCTTTCTATCATTATTGGTGTATAAAAAGGCCATTAATTTTTGAGTGTTAATTTTGTAGCCTGCCACTTTGCTATATGAGTCTATTGTTTCTAGAAGCTTTTTGGTAGACTCTTTAGGGTTTTCTAAGTAGAGTATCATGTCATCTGCAAATAGTGAGAGCTTGACTTCTTTCTTTCCTATCTGGATTCCCTTGTTATCTCTTTCTTGCCTAATAGCTATAGCAAGAACTTCCAGTACTATGTTGAATAGGAGTGGTGAGAGAGGACAGCCTTGTTTTGTACCAGAATTTAGAGTAAAGGCTTTAATTTTTCTTCATTGAGGAGAATATTTACCATTGGCTTGTGGTAGTTGGCCTTAACTATAATGAGAAATGTTCCTTTCATTCCCATCTTGCTGAGAGTTTTCATCAAGAATGAGCATTGGACCTTATCAAATGCTTTTTCTGCATCTATTGATATGACCATGTGATTTTAATTTTTCTTGTTGTTGATGTTGTGTATTATGTTGATAGATTTATGGATGTTACACCCTCCTTGCATTCCTGGGATGAAAACTACTTGATCATAGGGAATTATTTTCTTGATAAGGCATTGGATCCTGTTTGTCAGGATTTAGTTGAGGATCTTTGCGTCTGTGTTCATCAGGGATATTGGTCTGTAATTTTCTTTTTTGACAGAATCTCTAACTGGTTTTGGTATGAAGGTTATGTTGGCTTCATAAAAGCTATTTGGAAGTGTTCCTGTTTTTTCAATTTAAATAAAAGAGCCTGGCCAGGATTGGTAGTAGTTCCTCTTGAAAGGTTTAAAAAAATTCATTCGTGAATCTATCAGGGCCTGGACCTTTGTTTTGGGGCAAATTTTTGATTAAGATTTTAATTCCCACAATAGTGATGAAGGTGTTTAGATATGCTATATCTTGTTTATTCAACCATGTAAAGTTATATGAGTTCAAATATTTATCCATGTCTTCCAGGTTCTTATATTTTGTGCTATAGAGTTTCAAAGTATTCTCTGAGTACCCTTTGAATCTCTGCAGAATCTGTAGTGATCTCCCCCTTTTCATTTCTAATATGTTTTATCAAGTTTCTCTCCCTCTTTTTCTTTCTGAGTTTTGCCAATGGTTTATCATTCTTGTTTATTTTTTCAAAGAACTAACTTCTGCTTTCGTTGATCTTTTGGATTATTTTTTGGGTTTCCATTTCATTGATTTCTGCTCTCAGCTTTGTTATTTCCTTCTGTCCTTATATTTTTGGTTCCTTTTGTTGATTATTTTCTAATTCTATAAGCTGCATCATTAAGCTATTAATGTATGCTCCTTCTTCCTTCCTGATGTGTGCTTACAAAGTTACAAATTTTCCTCTCAGGACCACTTTTGTTGTTTCTCATAAGTTCTGATAGTTGTGTTTTCATTGTCATTTGTTTCCAGGAAAGTTTTGATTTGCTCTTTGATTTTATCTCTGACCCACTGGTTGTTCAGTAGTAGACTGTTTAATTTTCAGCTGTTAATTTTTTTCTTGTGTGTCCCTTTGTAGTTCACATTTAACTTCAGAGCCTTGTGGTCAGCAAAGGTAGCCTGCAAAATTTCTATCTTCTTGATTTTATGGAGGTATATTTTATGTACCAGCATATGGTCTATCCTGGAGAACAACTCATGTACATTGGAAAAGAATGTGTATCCCGGTTTCTGAGGATAGAGTGTCCTAAATTTATGTACTAGGCCTCTTTCTTCCATTTCTCATTTCATGTCTAGTATATTTTTGTTGGGTTTCAATCTGGTTGACCTATCATGAGTTGACAGGTCCCTATTGAGGTCTCCCACAATTATTGTGTTATTATTGATATCCTATTTCAGATTTGTTAACAATTGTATTACATACTTTGCTGGTCCCTCATTAGGTGAATATATGTTTAGGAGATTGATTTCTTCCTGCTCTACATATTCCTTGATTAGTACATAATGTCCATCTTTGTCCCTTACAACTTTCTGAGTATAAAGTTCATGTCATCTGATATTAGTATGGCCACCCCAGCTTTTTTAAGGGTGTTGTTTTCTTGAATGATTTTCCTCCAGCCTTTGATTTTGAACCTATATTTATTCTGACTATTCAGGTGTGTTTCTTGTAGGCAATAGAAGATTGGGTTAAGTTTTTGATTCATTTTGCCACTCTGTGCCTCTTAACGGGTGCATTTAGTCCATTGAGATTGAAAGAGATAATTGTCATGGAATTTATTGCCATCTTTGTGTAGAAGTTTGTTGTGTTTGTTGGTCTGTCTTGTCTTTAAAGTAGACCTTTCAGTTTTGAGCTGTTGTTTATCTGTGAAGCAATGTATACTTTCTTCAAACCTGAAAGTTAGTTTTGCTGGGTTAAGTATTCTAGGAGTAGCATTTATTTCATTGAGTTTTGTCACTATGTCCCACCACTGCATTCTGGCCTTGAGTGTTTCTGGTGACAGGTCTGCTGTAAATTTCAAGAATGCTCCCTTGTAATGTAATTTTCCTTTTTGATCTTACTGCTTTCAGTATTCTATCTCTATCTGTGGGATTCATCATTGTGACTAGGATGTGTCTTGGGGTGTTTTTCCTAGGGTCTCTTTTAGCTGCTATTCTTTGGGCATGCAGGATTTGGTCACATGTATTCTTTAGCTCTGTTAGTTCATCTGTGATGATGTTCTTGATTATTGATTCTTCCTGGATATTTTCTTCTTGGGTCTCTGGGACTCCAATGCTTCTTAATTTGTTTCTGTTGAGTTTATCAAAGACTTCTATTTTCATCTGTTCATATTCTTTGAGTAATTTTTCCATTGTCTGATCATTTGCTTTAATGCTTTTTTTTCAATCTCTTCTGCTGTATGGAGTTGTTATGCATGTCATCTTCTAGAGTACTAATTCTATCCTCAGCTGCTGTTAGCCTGTGGGAAAGCTCATCAATTTTGTTCTTCAATTCGCCTACTAAGTTTTTTAGACCTGTTTTTTGACCTGATATTTCAGTTTGAAGTTTTCTGATTTCTATCTTCATATTCTCTTGATCTATATTAATGTTCTGTTCTATACTTTCTTTGAGTTCTGTGAGCATCCTCCATATTCCTTCTCTAAACTCCATATCTGAAATACTAACTAGGTGGTTGGCCACTGTTGGGTCATCAGAATTGCCATCTTCTTTCTCTATGCCTGATGTTGTTCTGCATAGTTTCCCTATTGTCATGCTTGTGTTGTGAGTTTTTCTACATGTTGTGATGGTATTCATTGGCTAGGGGGAGTTCTCAGCCTTGAAGCAGAGTCAGCTTTATCCATAAGTCTGGCCCAGAATGACTCACCTCAGTCAAGGCAAGCCCTCAGGGAATAGATGCCAGAGAAGATCAAAGTTCCCAGGTTGAAGCAAGCTGAGGGAAGCCTCAAAATGTCTGCCGAGCTTAAGGGGCCCAGCAGAGTCAGCTTTATCCACAACTCTGTCCTGGAATGACCCACCTCAGCTGAGGCAAGCCCTCAGGAGATTGATGCCAGAGAAGATCAAAGTTCCCAGGTTGAAGCAGTCCAGGGAAGCCTCAAAATGTCTGCCGAGCTTAAGGGGCCCAGCAGAGTCAGCATATCTGCAACTCTAGCCCAGAATGTCTCACCTCAGCAGAGGCAAACCCTTCCGGGGATATGCCAAAGAAGATCAAAGTTTCTAGGTTGAAGCTAGCCTGGGGAAGCCTCAATATGTCTGCTGAGCTTAAGGCGCCCAGCAGAGTCAGCTTTATCTGCAACTCTGGCCTAGAATGACTCTGCTATTCCTAAATTTTTATGGTATTGTATTTCAAGATCAAAATAACATGTTCAGTAGATCTAATGCTAATATAAAAATCAACATACTTGAATAGATTTAAGGACTGCTTAACGAGTTTTTCTCTACACTAGTGGTGGAAAACCTTTTTTTTTTCAACTGAGCAAAATCTTGCCAAAACCACGATTGAAATTTATTTTGAGAGCCACATTTTTAAAACTGAAAATTCATAGAATGATACACTATTTTAGTTTCAATTAGTTTTTATTGAGAATATTCTGCCTGCAAGTATCCACATAGGTCAGGAGGATACAAATAACTCAACTAATAAAATAAAAACTCTAGAATGATATTATTTATCAGTAACATTAAAATTTGCCTTACAATGTAGAGAAAATTACATCCTGACAATGACTGACTAGGTCACAAACACTAATGTGAACATTGGCCTTGCATTTCTTTGGATAGTTTGAATAAGTCAGATTTGTATGTTGTCTTTAATTTTAAGCACGATTTTAGGTTCTCATCAATGAGACAATTTCTCAATTTACTCTTGATAAAATTCATGCTTTAAAATGATTATTTGCATAAATATGTAGACCCAAACAAGGAAAGAACAGCAAACACTAGCTTTTTTAGTTGAATCTATGTGTCAGGAATACTATTCCATGTCTTAAAAATCAATATACCTTCCATATCCAGGTCTTTCAAAGAAGACCAATTGTGCTGTGAACTAAGTACACATTTATGTTTCTACAATCTTTCTAAATTAGCACAAAGATGTTCACATTTCAGGCTCCACAGTTCTTTGTTTTTAAATCTAAAAATTGCATTTCAAAGTTGCCAATGTTGATATTAAAGGGAGAAATACTTAATTCCATTACTGTGGCATCCAGAGGTTTTTTAAGAAAAGCCAACGTCTCTTTGCTGTTTCTGAAATCCTGAAACGTCTTGAAAAAAGCTTCCCTCATATTTAAAAGTGCTGTTTTAAAATAGGTAATGTCAATATCAGAATTATTTTCTTGGCGATGGAAAGTAAATCAAAGTTTCTCTGTCAAAATCTTGAGCAAAAACAGATAATTTGTTTTCAAATGAAATAACTTCTTCAAACATAAAAAAAATTGTTTTCTTTTCCCTGTAGTTTATGATTAAGCTGATTTAGATGTGAAGTAACATCCGCCATGAAATACAGTTTTTGAATCCACTGATCGTTTGTTAATTTTGTATAGTGAACACCCTTCTCGAGGAAAAATGTTTTGACTCTTAAAGCAGCTGCCCAGCACACAGAAGAGTCGCATTAAAAAGTGTAAAGAGCTGCATGTGGCTCGGGAGCCATGGCTTGCTGACCATTGCTCTATACCAATTTATGTTTTTTATAAAATCTATAAGAAATATGCATTTAAAAATTATAAAAATTTGATTTTTTATGATTACATATATGTTAATTAGGACTCAAGTTAAACAAAGATTTACTATTGTCTCCAGTCTGATAAGGGAAATGAGATTCAGGAATTCTCATCATAAGATTATTACAAAGACAACAGCAATGAGGCAGAAATTACAAGTAATTATCAGAAAGTAGGAAATGAACAAAGCAGAGATTATGAAAGGTATTTGTCACCTGGGATCTACCTATCTAAATCTATCTATCAATTTAAAAAACAAGTTAAAATTTGATTGTAAAATAACATTGGCACAACAATGGAAAATCAGTAAGAATTGATATTAGTAATCATGTCATTCCATAGTTTTGGGTAGTCTGAAGTTTTAATCACACTGATCTTAAGAATAATTTAGTATTTAAATAATTAAAATAGTTTTTAATTGGTCACTTTTTTTCTTAGCTGCTTAAATATTATTTAAGTACTTATTATATAAAAATTTGACAGGAGGGCGGAGAGATAGGACGTTACTCTTGCAAGCAGCTTATCCAGGAAGGACGGTGTTCTGAATCCAGGCATCCCATATGGAACGCTGTGTCTGCTAGGAGCAATTTCTGAGCACAGAGCCAGGAGTAACCCTTGAGTGCAACCAGGTGTGACCCAAAAGCCAAAAAAAAATTTACAGATATATAAAATAAGTATTATTAAGTCAATTACATATATAAATTCATGTTAATATAATTGAAATGTACAAATATATAATCAGATATAATATTTTATCTAATTCTATAAATAATAATAGAGCAACTTGTAGACTCTTAGGGTCCTGGGAAAAACTCGTTTAAGAAACATATCTCAATACAAATTTTAATCCTGAGGATCTAGTTTCCAATAAACACTGCTAAAGATCCAAAGAATATGATTTTGGTGATATAATTAATAAAAGCAAAATGTAACTTATGGCAAGTTCCAGTGAGAGATTCATTTGGCAGTTCCCAAATTAAACCTTTATATCCAAGTCTTGTGATCTGGTAGAGTCAACTTCTTAGATTTTAATTGGTCCTTTATCCTGAAATAAGGTAATGGTTTGTCATGAGCTGAGTGACATTGAAACTCTCTGCCATAAAATCAGTGACCTCAGTAGCACTATGATGTAAGATAGAAATAACACAGTAAGGATAAATTAAATTGCACATGCAAGAGCTAGATCAGAGTGACACCATGCAGGCTCTTAACAACCAACACTCCTTTGGTTACCATAGTGTCTTGAATAACCAGGACACCCAAAGAAATCTTCCATCAGAAAATTGGGCTTTAGGTCAACTTCATTATTATTTTTCTGTTTCCATGGAAACCCAGGTTGAAGGATTGAGCAAATTGATAAATGATTTTTGTTTGTTTCATAGATGAAAATCTTTTTATCATCTTTTTTGATATTTCACTCTTATTTTTTGGAAAGGTGAACTAGCAAGTATTTGCTTTATTCTTTCCCAAAATCGAGCATGTCTTTCCAATATTTTCCTGCTAGCTAAACCTTTTTGCTACTTTCAGTGCAATTTTTATGATATAATAACGTTATTGGAGATTAACACTATTTTCATATATAATTCAAAGTACAAAAAAGGTGATTAAAATAATTTATGTTTTTTGAGGAAATAAGAAGAAAACAAATGGGTCTGAAAATGCAGATCTGATCAGATGAAAGCGTGAATTGTTTGGGCTACATATCTTTCTTAAAAAATTGTATAATACATGCTAGAACCATGACCAGACTGTATATATCTTGGGACCAATAAAAAAGCCCTAGTCTAGGGTTTGAACTATGACCTGCACAACAACCATGATCTCCAGTTCCAAAGGTCCTGCAGAGACAATTGTAACGGAATGGGGCTTCTGGAAACACAAAGAAAGACACTATCCTAGGTGCCACCCTAGGTTTAGTGTAAAGACCAAGACCACCACCAACAGAAGATGGATTAAAATGACACTGAGGGAACGGAACTTCTAGAACCACAAAGACTGACTTCATCATAAGTCCCACCCCGGAACTGTGCAGATATTGAGATCTCTAGATACAGAGGTCTGATTGTATCACCTAAGACGAAACAGAAGTCTTCCAAACAACACAAAAGCACCACCGGGAGAGTAAATAACCCTGAACAGAGTCTATAGTTGATCCCATGACAATATACTCCAAGGGCAGAGAAACCCCATATCTCTTAGGCCAAGTGAATTCTTTTTTGAATGACCCCAATATTTACTGTGCCAGGGCAGGAGGGAAAAAAACACACAAAATATTGTTTATCTTTTTATATATTATTTTTTATCTTCATTTATTATTATTATTATTTACCTATCTATTTTTGGTCAATTTCTTTGATTTGATGTGGTTATTGAAGCTGTTGCCCCCATTTACACTTAATTTTTTTTCTTTTCTTTCTTTATGTGCTCTGCCATGTTTCTTATCTCAAGACCGCGGCGTTTTTTTTTTTTTTTTTTTTTTTTTTTTTTGGTTGTGGTGGTGGTGGTGGTGGTGGTGCTTAGCGTTGAAGAAGTCCTCACTGGATATTTGACACTTCTTTTTGTACTGGTGGAGTATTTTTATGGCCCCCATATGCGCCAATAACACCACGTGGCATTGCTCCTTTTTTGCATAGGCACATTAAAAAGGGAAAATACTATACATACAAATAAGATCCTATCTAATAGAGATTGGAACACACAAATCTTGTAGTGCAAAGGAACCTTACACCCTGAACATTGACATAACAACCTGGCACAGACCTCAGAAGAAAGGGCATTTTCCATTCACCCCTGAACCAGGGAAGCCATCCAGGAAACATCCAGGCTTGTCTATAACATCACCTGTAAGTAATCCTCTACCACGGAAGACCTATCCTGCTCAGACATCGACCTCCTCAAAAGAGACTTCCCTTAACGCTAAGAAGACTTAACAACAACAACGACCTGCTTACAGGACAGGGCTCCCTGAATTGCCCTTTGATTGTGAGGTGAAAGGAGAGGACGCTCCACATCCTGACTTCAATGTTGGATATGCAGATTCCAGGATATTTAATACAGAAACATGATACCAACAAAAGAGACTGTGTGAAAAATATAAGTGTGTTGGCACTACAGACAATGTCTTGGATTGGACGATCTAGCTTGCCTGGAGCCTAGAGTTGGTCTTGTGCCAGGAAACTTCAGGGATCGGATCTCTTTGTATTTAGGCCAAGGTTATTCCTTTCCATGTCCCTCATATTTTGGTGGCCTATGCAAACAACAATTACCACTCTAACACCATTTTTACTGTGTTCCTTTGACTCTAATCCTTAAAAAGAACCCACTTAAAATTTGAGATTAATTTAAGCTAATATGCATGTACATGGAAATATAGAAAAATACTATGCCTGTAATGTTTAAGGAGTTACATAAGTTTTATGGCTTTAGATTGCCTTGTGTGCTGTTAAGAAATATTATAATGTGTTACAATCTGGGGACTTTAGGGACAAAGTAATTGTGCATGGATTCTGTCTTATTTATCTTAATGTTCTTTGGCTGAAATTTTAAAGTTAAGATATCAGCAAGGGGACTTCTGAGAATTATGTTATGGGTGATTGTCCTTCCACTGTAACTTTACCTTGTCCTCTTTCTTTGCATCTTTGTTCTCATAATTAAAAATAAAAAAATTTAAAAAAAGTTCGTTGGAAAATACAGGGAGTACACTGTCTATCCACAGAGTAAATATGATGACTAAATTTCAAAGTAAAATTTTCCTAAGTAATGTGAGAAAGAAATTGGGACACTTTTTAAAACATAAAGAACTAAAATGTGAATTAGTTAGTTATACAGTTGAACAATATAGTCAAATCTTTGAATGCAAGCAAATGCCATAAAAAATACCAGGCTTTGGAAACATGCTAGAAAATAGAATACTGTTCCACAGAATAAAATAAAGATGTTCTAACATAAGTTATGCTGAAACTTGTCATGTACTGAATGTTATTGTTTAGTGAGAGGACAAATATCAGAAAAATACTAACATGATAGTTGTATTCTTTAATTTTTAAAAATTTACCTTGTGCAAGATATCCCTTTCCAATAAATGCACTTGCCATTTTCCTTTATATCAATTACCCATAACTAAACTAATAGAGTGGAAATATTTTCTAGACATCAGACAAAACATTATCTGATAGCATCAGTCTTGTTAACCCAAGTCATGACTTTTGAGTGATTAAACTGCATCAATATGAAGAATCTATGACAATGATAATGAGTGAGAGAAATAGAATGCTTGTTTCTAAAGCAGGCAGGGTGTTGGGGAGAAGGGAGATTGGAGGTATTGGTGGTGGGATTTTTGCACTAGTAAAGGGAGATGTCTGTTTTTATAACTAAAACCCAACTACGAACATGTTTCTAATCATGATGCATAAATACATATATTAATTTAAAATAAAGAATCAAATTTTAATTTTCTTCAATATGATCAATAAGTTGATTTAAACTCTCATATAAAAATTATGTGGGTGGCAAAGGTATCGTCCAAAATGCATAATGTCGATTTGTTTGTTGTTAAGAAGAAACACAAGAATGTTCATATACAATAGTGGTTGGAGCAGTAACAGAGAGGAGAAAGCATTTTCCTTGCGTGCAACCAACCAGGGTTCCATCTTGCATCCTATATGCTTTCCTGAGCCTGATAGGTATATTTTCTGAGCACAGAGCCAAGATAACCCCTGAGCAATAAAATGTATAACCAAAAAAAATCAATAAACACATTCACACACAGACATTTTGAAAGCCATAAGTAACTCTAGTAAAGCTAATATTTGATAAGAAACCCAAAATATTGTACATTCTTAATAAATATTTCCTTTAAAGTATCCATGGTAATACACATTTTCTCACAAAATACATATGCCACTTTTATTAATTATCTTAATTTTGCATAACTATGATTTAGAATGTTTATTTCTGAAAAAAGAAAAACTCAGATGACATCCAAAGAAGAAAGGCATTTATACATAACTTCCAGTCCTAACTCCTATAAAGGAGGCCAGTTTCCTGGGCCAACACACTTCTTGCAGCTGTGTCAGTCTGCCTGGGTCCTAGGATCATCTCCCAAAGAAAAAACTGAATTCTCAATATTCTTGCATCTTCAGGGTTCATCTCATATATCTGTCTCAACAAGATCCTAGAGTTGAAAACTTTTGAGTCCCTTTGACAGATAAGAAACTGAGTCTTAAAGATATTTAGTGATTTGTCTAAAGGTCTAGCATTATAAAGCTGAATTTTCAATTCCAGCAACTATTCACCCCTCACTTTTAAATACCTCAGCTAAAGTCAGTCAATCTTGTAATTCAAGGTAACTGTGGTCTTACTGTCTTGCCTGAATTCATAATCTCACTGTTATTATCGACAAGATTTCATATACTGTGAAGCAGACAAACTGGCATGGAAAGTTCCTTTAATCTATCCTGTTCAACAGGATGATGATCAATGCACACTCCTGTGTCCCCAATGTCCCTGTGGCCTAACTGCCATCTTCTCTAACACCAGTCTTTCATACTACATGTAATGAAACCAATAATACATTCTGTTTGTATTATATTGAACCTAGATAATACATCCTGCTTTTCTGATCTACTTTTCTCTTGGAAGTTTTAGATTGCATCTCATCCGTTCATTTTGGGTCACAAACACTACGTGTAATCTGGACATATGATAAACTCAGGATTATGTCTGGCCTCAAATTAATGGCTATGAATGTTGTCACTGAAAATGGTCCATATTATATGGAAGAACCATATGGTATTTTTCATTCATGGGTAGAAGATATTTAGTAATTGATAACCTTTTTTTTTTCGGGCTACACCCGTTTGATGCTCAGGGGTTACTCCAGGCTAAGCGCTCAGAAATTGCCCCTGGCTTGGGGGGACCATCTGGGACGCCGGGGGATCGAACTGCTGTCGCGATCTTTCCTTGGCTAGAGCTTGCAAGGCAGACACCTTACCTCTAGTGCCACCTCGCTGGCTGGCTCCATAAATTCCTGTAAGTCCTTTTTTTTTTTTTTTTTTTTTTTTTGGTTTTTCAGGCCACACCTGTTTGATGCTCAGGGGTTACTCCTGACTAAGCACTCAGAAATTGCCCCTGGCTTGGGTGGACCATATGTGATGCTGGAGGGTCGAACCATGGTCCTTCCTTGGCTAGCGCTTGCAAGGCAGCAAGCAAGCAAGGCAGTACCTCTAACGCCACCTCGCTGGCCTCTAGAAATTGTTAACCTTTTGATATTCCTGAGTAGATGTTCTCAGAATAAAATTTCATTCATTTTGATTTTATTCATTTTCTGTCCTTGTACAGAGGCAACAACAAAGAATTCTAATGGCCTTGATAAAAGCATTTTATGGAGACCTTGCTAGGGAGGATAAATTATGGGTAGTCCTCTAGTTCTGTCCCCATCTGGAGCCTCTCAGAAAATGAAAACTCCAGGACTTTCTATGAAGTGACTCTCCCTGGACATCCACTAGCCCTGAGCCTATTGGGTGACTTGATCTGGGCTCAGAATCTAGGGCCCAGCATTCCTGTTCCCCTTGCTCAACAAAGCTAGTAGAGGAGAGAAGCTCTTCCTCCTCAAGTTCAGGGCTCCTGGCACACTGGATATAATAGGGACAGTGGGCTGGACAGAAGTTTGCCATGGGATTGATATCAAGGTTTCAGAAGAGATGGTTTCTGAGTATAGGGAAAGCATGGTGCTACCTGTGTGGGTGATAATAATGGGGAAAAACTAAACAATGTGTTGAAAGGAAGCACATCTTCCTGAAGGTCCCGGCTCCTGGCACACTGGATCTCAATAGAGCCAATGGGCTGGACAGAAGTTTGCCATAGGATTGATATCAAGGTCTCAGAAGTGTCAGTTTCTGAGTATTGGGACCAGCATGGTCCTACACATAACAATGGGAAAAGAGTGGACTATGCGCTAGAACGAAGCACATCCTCTTGAAGGTCCCAGCTCCTCACACACTGGATATTATTAGGGCCAGTGGGCTGGACAGAGGTTTGCCATAGGATAGATAGCAAGGTCTCAGAAGAGATGGTTTCTGAGTATTGGGACCAGCATGGTATTACCCATGTGGGTGATAACAATGGGAGAAGACTTGTCAGTGTGTGGGAAGAAAGCCCTTCCTCCTGAAGTTCCCAGTCCCTGGCATGCTGGATCTTATTCAGGCCATTGGGCTGGACAGATGTTTTCCATAGGATAGAAAGCAAGATCTCAGTAGAGATGGTTTCTGAGTATCGAGACCAACATGGTCCTACCCATGTGGGTGATAACAATGGGAAAATATTGGACAGTGTGTGGGAAGGAAGCCCTTCCTCCAGAAGGTCCCAGCTCCTGTCACACTGTATCTTGGAATTTTTCCATAGGATTGATATCAAAGTCTTAGAAGAGACAGTTTCTGAGTATTGTGACCAGCATGGTCCTATCAGTGTGGGTGTAAACAATGGGAAAAGACTGGACAATGTATGGGAAGTAAGTCCTTCCTCCTGAAGATCTTGGCTACTGGCCCACTGGATCTTAATAATGCCAGTGGGCTGGACAAATGTTTGTAATAGGATTGATAGCAAGTTCTCAGAAGAGACAGTTTCTGAGTATCGGGACCAGCATAGTCCTACCCATGTGGGTGATAACAATGGGAAAAGTCTGGTCAGTGTGTAGGAAGGAAGCCCTTCCTCCTGATGGTTCTGTCTCCTGGTACACTGGATCTTATTAGTGGAACTGGGCTGGAATGACGTTTGCCATAGGATTGATATCAAGGTCTCTGAAGAGACAGTATTTGAGTATCGGGACCAGTATGGTCCTACCCTTGTGGGTGAAAATAGGAATAGAATGGACAGTGTGGGGGAAGGAAGCCCTTCCTCCTGAAGGCCCTGACACCTGGAACAATGGATCTTAATAGGGCCATTGGGCTGGACAGAATTTTGCCATAGGGATGATAGCAAGGTCTCAGAAGCAACGGTTTCTGTGTATCTGGACCAGCATGATACTATCCGTGTAGTTGATAACAATGGGAAAAGATTGGTCAGTGTGTGGGAAGGAAGCCCTTCCTCCTGAAGGTCCCAGATTCTGGCACACTGGATCTTAATAGGGCCATTGGGTTAGGCAGAATTTTTCCATAGTGTTGATAGCAAAGTCTCAGAAGAGTAACAGCACCTGCATGTTCCTACCCATGTGGATGTTAAGCTGCGTAATTGCAGCAGGGGTGGTGGGTAGAGGAAGGAATACCGGCGCAGAGCTAGCAGCGAAGCATAATGTGGGTGTTCTAATCCTGGGGTAGGACCAGGAAGGTGGATGCCATGGTTCTGCAGATAGTGGTGCCCCACAGGGCTTGAGAGACCAGGATAACAGAGCACCTGCGTTGGCGCTGCAGGTGGTGGTCAGCTGTTTGTCCCCAGGACCAGGTGCTCAACTGGCCCAAAGATGGGGGTCGGTGACGACATGTGGGGTCTCGACACCAGGTCAGGTGTCTCAGAGAAATGGAGAACAAGAATATATCTGGAAAGGAGCAACAAAACCATCAGTTCTCTCTGGAGGAGCAGCCCCCATGAATCCTTCTTCTCACTTCCCAGCTCTGCCCATGACGTTACTGCACCCCAAGAGCCCATGGCCGCCCACACCCTCTGCCATGGCCTCCCCTTCCTTGTCCAGATCTGCAGCCCCCAGGGTTGATGTGGAGAAAGAGGAAAATAATCACCTCAGGTAGAGAATCTGTGCCTTAATCTCCTCTCCTTTTGTGCAGACTCTGAAGTCTCCTGTGAAAGGGAAGAGGGTGCTGGTCAGGGCAGCACCAGAGTTTCTGGTCAGGCCTGCTGGGACGCCAGCTAGGTTAGTCTCTCTACCCCCAGGATCTTCCCTAGCAACAGAATAGCCCAAGATTCACAGAGGCACCTGCCTTGGGCCAAGGCCTGTCAGGCCATCTGAGGAATTACCACAATTGCCCTGGGAACCCCAAGAACACAGTTTCCTTGGAGGATGCATCCTCCACACCTTCAGGGAATGTGAGCAATTCCGGAGGCACAATTCCAGGGGCTTGTCCTCACCCATTTTCTCCTGAAGAGCAGTGGACACAGCCCAGTTCCCCCCTTCATGCCCAGCTATAGGTCGTGGAACACTCGATGTCACTCAGGATCTGTCTGTCAGCTCACCAGCCTTCCCTCCTTCCCTAGAGGTACCTGAGTTTTCTGAGGGATGGTGTCTAAATTGACATCCTCAATGTTTAAGATCTGGGACTTACTGGATGGCAGGAAGAAGAGAGACCCCCTTGCAGAATTCCGAACAGGCTTCTTCTTCTCCCTCACTGCCTGCTGCTTAGTCCTGGTGGCTGCTCTCAAGCACTGAAAAAAAAGTTAAGAGTGAGGATGCAGAAAAACTCAGAGAAGCCTCATCTGAGCAGCTAACAATGATTCAGTTAACAGGAATTCAAGTCTCTTCATTGAGGATTTACAGAGATATTATCCATAAAGATGCTAATAACAGTTTTAGTGTCAGTCTGGCCCACACTAGATGGTGTCTGCTGAGCTCTGACACGGAGACTCATAGAACAAAGCCCATAAGCCATGTGCTGCCCCAGAGAGTCCTGTGGCTCCTTCTGCTCAAGGACTCTCAGAAGCTCAGTACCCTGGTTCTAATCAACCACCATGGATCCCCCATTTGAAATGTCACGCGTGATCTGTGTCTACAACTAAAATGTAAGTCCTGTCATCTCCTGCATAGCTGAGAGTCTAAAGAAAGAGTTCTCTAGCAGCATTGTATAATAGGTTTTTCTTTGGGCACAGCCTCAACACCAAAATATATTTAAACTTGAGATAAAATTGGCTCCTACTCCACCCAAATCCGTACTCCTTGGTTCTTTGGCATCTATAAGATTATACTCTATCCTGGCTTCAGACACCCCAACCTCCATCTTCCCCTGAATAGTCTCATTGTGAGACACTGCCTCTCAATCCCTCAAGTATTTGCTGTTTCCTTGCCTCATATCTCGCATAGATGTTCCTGGCACTATAGTTGATGCCTGGTAGCCAAAGCAACAAAAATATCACGCAAATGAGGTGGCCCATAAGGATGGCCATACCAGCAGGCAGTGCAAGAATATGGGATTTTGGGAAAAGTCAGAGAAAAATTGCTTCCCGATTCCATAACTATAGGAAACGTGGAAACTAGTACGTTTGCCTAGGCAACTGAGCCCAGAACACTAAGGCCCTCTATATATAGGCTCAGTGACATCATCAACTGCCGCTGACCTCACAAAAGTTCAACCAATGGGGGAGGGGACATCATGTTCATGGCACCCACAGGCGCCCCCACACAGAGGCCTAGGTGTTTTCTCAGCCCTTAAGGTACCAGTGAGGCCCCCATTCCAGTAGCATGACTACATTAAAGTATACTAATATATAAATAATCTAGAAAATAAATGTTCTTTCCATAATATAAAATATATATAAAAATTTTGTTCAGAATAAAAATAAATATAATCAACTATTATTTACATATTTAGCACTATAGATATTTTAAAGAAAAATAAAATAAACCAAATAAACGATTTTAATTTATTGAAGGCTATAAATCATCACTAATGCATATGGAATGTAAAAATGATGAGTTACTCATAAAAATAAAAAGACTGATTCCAAAATGTGTATTCTATCACACTAGCACACAAAGTATGCAGGCAAATTATGAAACTGGAAGTATGTTTAAAGATTTTTACATATGACTTAAGAAATAGGTAAATAAAGGTACTACTCTAGTAGAATAATATAATTAAATAAATCAATGGAGCATAAGTTTTGGAAATAAATTGTCCTGCAGACTAGAAACGTTTTTGAAACATAAGAATCAGTTAAGTGAGAAAAATATATTTTAACAAGTCTTGTCAGAATGATTTGGAATATTAAATATCTAGTCAAGGAAAAATATATTAACATGTTTCTGTTGAGAAACAGTTCAAACCAGAAAAAAACAATAAAACTTTTGTCGATAATAGAAATGGTTTTCAAAACTGGTTTTTAGATTTATAAAGCATATCTTAAGATGTTGATAAAAGTATCTCCCCCAACTCACCTATCAGTTGTATATCAATAACTTTTTCCTATATTAAAACCTAAGGAAAATATGCCTTCATGTTATTTTGGGATTATGAAAAAATATATCTCAATGTCATTATAGTTACATATTGAATTATTTTTTAAAATACGTAAGGGTGAAGGGTGCAAGAAATAAAAGGTTTTATTTTTATTTCACTATGCACCTGAAATTGTAATCTTAATGATAATATGTGCTTTATTTCAACTCGTATAAGTTTGCTCTTTGTTCAAGGACCAAGTTGCAACTTTACACCTATTGAACCTAATCAGTTATTCTCTATGTTTGGAGCCTGTTTCCTTGCATACACAAATTATTCAAGAAGATTGAGAACTGGATTTTAGCTATTTAAAATATATAAATGTTCCTTCAACATAGCATGGAGATAGGGCATGAAATGCAATTTAGAAAAAGTTTGTATAACTTTCCATTCTTTGTACACAAAATTGACAAGAACCTGTGATCCAATTTCTGGCTCATAGAAAATTACAATTAATTTAATTGCTATTAATTTTAGTTATATAAGATTAAAATTTTATATAAACTATAATAAATTGCCCTTTTCTATAGCCAACTAAAAATCTGTTTCCCAGGAGACATATATGTTATCTTCTTCCCAAAGTGCATTTCTTTTTTTTTGGGGGGGGGTTTGGGCCACACCCAGTGACACTCCTGGCTATGCGCTCAGAAGTGGCTCCTGGCTTGGGGAACCATATGGGATGCCGGGGATGTAACCGTGGTTCGTCCTAGGCTAGCTCTGGCAAGGCAGACACCTTACCTCTACCGCCACCACACAGGCCCCCCAAAGTGCATTTCTTAAAATATTCAGTTTAAAAATAATTTTATTATATAATGCACATCACAGGCTATAACAAAAAGAACTTACTTTTCTTGTTATGGATTATTAAAATTATATTTCCACACCATGGGATTATTTGTAGGAATTAAAATTTTATTTTTTGAAAAATATTTGACAATGAGAAGTATCCATGACAAACTGTAAGAAAAACAAACAATAAAATGTGCATAATTGGCATGATATCAATTTTCTATGAGTATATTATACATGTAAATATTATGGACTCTGACAGCATTATCATTTTTATATAGTGTTTATAAAATTTTCACATATTTAGTTTAAGATTATTTGAGTAATAACATTTAGATTTGTGCCAAATGTAGCAAAGAACATAGGAGAAAGTGTTGAGATGACAAACCTGCTTTGATAGTCCTTTGCAGGAAAGACGTGAGAGTATCCATGAATAGATCTTTAGAGACATCAGCAATGCTAAAAAAGAGTAAAATAATAAAAGAAAATTTTTTATTCACTCAATTTTAAATTTATATAATATTAGTCACATATCATTCAACTTTAACTCCTAAAACATAGAAGAATTGGAATCTGTGGAGAACCATGGAGTAATTTTCTTTGCCACCATACTATCCCCACAGCAGGTCTAGCTTCTTCCATCCATTTGGCCTGACTTTTTTTACCCTGCCAGTCTTTATATACTAGACTATCCTGTCAATATGGATGCTAATGATCATCTCAGTTCATTTCTTTTTGTGTCCCACAGTCAATTCAAGTCAATGCAGTTAAAATATATAATGTGTCTAGGTCGAGGAAAAGAGTAGGGATATTCCCAGAGGGGATTATAATGCATTAGAGGAGTAACTGTAGCATTTCTGACCAGAAGAGCTCATTAGATTAGGCTGAAGCTATCTGAAGAAATTACCTGTAATTTAAATAAGATGGTCGAAAACATCTTTGATTATAAAAATTGTTACTCAAATCAAATAGGGAGGTGAGGGATTCTTCGAGTTGGTCATGTGACTATGATGAAAGTCAAAACCACTTTTGAGAGCTTAAAAAAAGGCTTCAACCAGTGTGGTGACATTGAATCTCAGACTCATTTCATTCTAATCAATTTGCTAAGATGTCCAGCAACTGCTGCTCCAGAAATTTCTCTTCCTGCTCCATTGGGAGCTCCTTTCGCTACTCTGGAACTTCCTGTGACTTTTTTTTTAACTCTTTCATTTTATTTATTTATTTATTTATTTATTTATTTATTTATTTTGATTTTGGGGCCACACCAGGTGACACTCAGGGGTTATTCCTGGCTATGAGCTCAAAATCACTCCTGGTTTGGGGGACCATATGGAATGCCGATGATCCAACCATGGTCTGTCCTGGATCAACCGTGTGCAGGCACATACCCTGCTACTACTCTATCGCTCCTGCCCTCCTCTTAACTCTTTAGGCTGGTCTAGAGCACTGATGTCTGTTCTCCCATCACCTTCCAACTAGGATGTTCTCTTTACAAAGACTGTGAGGAAACCATCTATGAGCCCACCATATGTGATGCCCATCTCCTTCCAACCAGCTTGCTATTGCCCAACTCCCTTCACCCACTGCAGACATTGCCAGTCTTCCTACCACAACCCCAGGTCTTCCACATTCTGAAGTGTCTGCCAACATTCTACACTGGGTATCTGGGCTGTGGGCCCAGCAGCAGCAACTCCCTGGGTTGTGGACCTGGAAGCAGCGACTCAGTGGACTGTGAATACAGCAGCTACAGACCTCTGGCTTTTGAGGCCAGTAGCTTTCCCAGACCTTACGTATGGCTCTGATTCTTCCACCATCCTACCTGACTACCAAAGCCACTCCTGTGTAAGGATTCTGACACTGA
The DNA here is from genome assembly GCF_024139225.1 of Suncus etruscus. Classification (NCBI taxonomy): domain Eukaryota; kingdom Metazoa; phylum Chordata; class Mammalia; order Eulipotyphla; family Soricidae; genus Suncus; species Suncus etruscus. Next base: position 53,514,474 of record NC_064860.1, on the reverse strand, counting down.
GACCATTGCCAAAGGATGTCACCAGGCTCAAGAGTTATTAATTGCCTGTATCCAGAAAGGAGGGCACCGGGCTCCTCGATAAGCCGACTATACCCACAAGGGAGGACACTTGGAATTAAGTGACTTTGGTTGTCTGTCCAGAAGGCACTCAGGGAAATGGAGTAAATGATAAGGTATGTGGCATAAATATTATTTGAGACATAATCTCACTAGTATCTTAAAGACCTTTCTTTGAGTAAGTCTTACAGACCACTCAGATTTTTGTAAATCTACCTTGCCACGAGCAGTTATGCATGATCAAGCAATTCTTTATTAGTCATAAAAATTGTTAGCTTTGCTGTTAGACTTAGTGCACTCATATTATAGTTTAATATTTCAGGACTCAGCTCAGAATGTATGAGTTGGAACAAGGCCAAAACAATAAAAAAAAATAACACCAGTTAGACTCTAAGAACTGACCTTGCTTGCAGAAAGAAATAATTTCAGACAATATAGCAACGCAGAAGCTGGTAATACCCTGGATTGGTAAAGATAAACATACAGTTTTCCATAAGCAGATTGCCCTGTGTATTTTCCTTGGCACAGTGTGAAAACAAATAATTATGTCTGTAATTATAATACCTTGCTAAAAAGTTTAGTATAAGTATTCCATCCTTAACATTTAATAAACGGAAAAAAATATTAACCTCCTTTCTGAATGTCTGAATCTCCTTTTTCCCAATGCCAACTCCATGCACCCACCTTCTGAACAAGAATTCTTAGAGAATTCCCTCAGTGTCCATACAAAACAGGCTGTGACACCTGACTTTTCTGTCCTATCTCTGTCTTCATATTTTAGACCTACTTGTTAATCTTGATGGTAAAAATCATCTCAGTTTATTTCTTAATTTGTGGCCCACTGTCACCAATACATCTATCTCATGCTCTGTTAACCTCATCATCTCTAGATTTTATTCCCTGCATTATTTGACTACCTCATTCAAACTTTTCTGTGATCTCAGATATTGGACACTAACTGAATTTAACTGAAAATTGTATAACTCAATTATTCACGAAAAAAAAGTCTACATTCTGCTTGAAAATTAATGTGTGTATATTTTTATAAAATAATTTTAATAGTATTACAATTATTAATTGTGCTTTTAAATTTATGCTTTTCAGTGTTACATTATGATTTATTGTAATAAGTATCATGAAAAGATAGTATTTTAAATTCTAGAAAGTTGACAATTGTCACTAATTTTGGTAACTTCATTTTTTACTTGAATTTATATAGAAGTTTAAGTTTTATTATGTTTACTCACAAAAATTGACATTTCATTATAAAATGTTATTGATTTCCTATTATTAGATTCATATATTGCTAGATTAAACCTTATGATTATAGAAGCACACATAGCAAATTAGCTCATAGTTATATCAATTCTTATAATACTTAAAATTATGTATTTATCATTATATGATAGGAAAATCAGGGCTTTTTGAGGGCTGAAAAAGAGACTCAGGGCTGTGGGGCAGGTGTGGTGGCGCTAGAGGTAAGGTGTCTGCCTTGCCAGCGCTAGCTTAGGACAGACCATGGTTCGATCCCCTGATGTCCCATATGGTTCCCCAAGCCAGGATCGACTTCTGAGCACATAGCCAGGAGTAACCCCTGACTGTCACTGGGTGTGGCCCAAAAACCAAAAAAAAAAGAAAATAAAAGAAAGAAATAGTCAGGGTTGCTTGAGGAACCTTGATGTAAACCAATGTTGCATAAAATATTTTTAATTTCTAATTAATGTTAATTACTTTTATTTATTTTATGAATATTTGGGAGTAATTGGGGACTCATTCAGTAGAATTTAAAGTTTACTTCTAGTTATTTACTCAATCATTCTTGGAATGCTCAAGGACAACTTGCAGTCCTGAATGGAAGGTACCAGTCCTGGCTGGGTCATATGTAAAACTGGTGCTATTTCTCCAGCCCAGGAACTCTTTTAGATATGGATGATGTATGAAAAAAGTATACATATATATGACAAAAGGCACCATGTGAGAAACAGCCACCATTAGCTATATAGATTAATTTGAATTATAACAGAGGAGGGGAAGAAACCATTAGAGTATCCATCTTTCATTAATTCTCTTCCCTTCAATAATATGATTTTCCCAGCCACAGAATGATTATTGTCATATGTCAGATCTAAAAAAACTGAAAAGATGACATCATTCCATTTACAGCAACATGGATGAAACCAGACAGTTGATGCTATATGAAATAAGAGAGATGGGAGAAATACAGAATAATTTTCCATAATAATAATAATGATAATTATTATATTATATTAATATAATATTACATATATTTATATATTTTTGTTAAAAAACTATTTCTAGTATATCAGTCATTATTTTGAATGTTATTTTAATGTTACTTGAATAAAAATATATAAACATGTCCTATATCTCAGCAACTTCTAACAATAGTTACTTTCCTATTATTTGATCTGCAGATGGCTCTAATAATTTCCTTCCATGGTGTTGGTTGGAATCATATCTTTAGTATCAGATTTCTCATTCAGATCTCAATCTGATGGGACAGTGGCTGCCAAAGGCAAACTCCATGACAGATGGCAGGAATAAAAGAATTAAACCCACTATCTAGGGTATGTAAGAATACTTTCTCCATGTGCAAAGGCAAAGGAGATGGTTATTTGCTATACAATAATATAATCTATCACAGATGGCTTCAGAAGCATTTGTCCACATGAATCTTCTTTATTTCTGTATTTGATGACTACAGAAAAAATTTCTTAAATACTGTTTTTTATTTTATCTATATAATTAATTTTTTTCTGGGTAGTATCTGTGAGCTAATTTATTCCATGCACCTCTCCGAAGGAATTTGCATCATCCATTATCATAATAGGTCTAGGTTAGTTTGCAGTTCATTGTAGATTTCAATAAAATAAAATATGGCTGGAACACCACACTTATATGAATAGATATGTTTATAACAAGAAAGGAAACCTTAGGTTAAAATAATTTTTAAAAATATCTTGTGCAATTATGGGGTAAATGTTACTGTATGACTTGTTTTATAAAAATATTTATAAAACTATTAAAGATAAAATTTAGGGACCAGAGAGGTAGCACAGCAGTAAGCCATTTGCCTTGCACACAGCTGATCCAGGATGGATCTGGGTTCAATCCTTGGCGTACCATGTTCCCAGAGTCAGGAGTGATTTATGAATGCATAGCCAGGAGTAACCTCTGAACATCACTGGGTGTGGCCTCTAAACCAAACAACAACAACAACAACGAAAATTTAAGAAGAAGAAATAATTGACTAGCAGGCAAAATTTTTGTCTTATAAATTCCTTACCAAGATTTAATCTTCACATGATCCTGCAAGTTTCATTAGGAGTCGTTCCTGAATGCATAAAGAAGCTATGAGCCGAGTTGGGTTTGACCCTCAAAATTAATAACCAAACAAATTCATTTTAGAATGCCAAGTTAATTATTTAGTATTTTGATAAATATGAATCTGGAAGACAATTAAGTTATCTCACATCTAATCTTTGCAATTTAAAAATAAAATCCTTACAAGATGTTTAACAATACCAAATCATTGAACAAATTATGTACTATGCTTCTGGTTTCCCCCAAAGCACTGGGTTCCTCAGAACATTTTTCTAAATTTTAATATCACATTTCCTTCATTTAGCAAATAAGTATATAGAAAAGATGCCCAATATTTTAAGGATTAAGTACTGTAGTGAACTTTTATTTTATTTTATTTTTTTTTGGTTTTTGGGGCCACACCCATTTGATGCTCAGGGGTTACTCTTGGCTAAGCGCTCAAAAACTGCCCCTGGCTTGGCGGGACCATATGGGATGCCGGGGGATCAAACCGCGGTCCTTCTTTGGCTAGCGCTTGCAAGGCAGACACCTTACCTCTAGCACCACCTCACCAGCCCCAGAACTCTTAACACTTAGCCAAATAACAGATGACTCAAAATAAGAAAACATGCACTATCAGTCATTATTACTGATGGATTAATTATCTATTACATAGAAACCAGATAAAGTTATAGAAAATAATAAATTATTTTACATTACTTTAGTAACAATGTTTTTACTAAATAATTTATGTAGTTGATGGACTTGAAAAATTATTAAAAACACATTTGTTTAGCAGGTGTGTTGTTTTCAAAATTAAAATGAGATAGGCATTTATGAACTCTGATATTTCAGGCATAACTTAACTAACAAATGCTGACTATCTTAAGGCATAAAATTAATTAGAAAATTGTGACATATAATGACTGAAATTTTGTTGTTCTTATTCTCAAAAGTAAAAATAAACTATTGCCCTTGATATGTAGCTTATTTGAAATTACAAACCATTTTTTCATGTTCCAGGAAAAAGTGATATTTTATTAGCTACTCAAGAGAGAGTTTGCAGTTCAATCAACTTATTTACACATAAAACACTCTTTAAAAAAGAATCTTAAAAATTATTTCTGCTCAATCAAGTTTATTTTTAGAGATCTTAAAATATCAATCTTATAAAATCAGTAATCAAAATAATTATTTTAGGAAAAAGTTACAAACCTCAATGTATATTATAATAGAATGTTTAAACTAATATTTAATATTTTATGATAAAATGTATTAAGAAAATTAGCTAAGAAACCAAAATGAATTTCTGTGCTGAAAATATCTGTACTCTTGCATTTATTATTATAAATCTAACATTGTACTTATTTATATATATGTTATCATGGATGCACACACAGACACGTTTGTGTATGTAGGTGTGTGAGTATACACCAAGATATCACTCAACAATAAAGAAAAATAAATTTTATCTTTTGTGACAGCATAGATAAATCTTTTATTTTTTTTTAAACCAGGGCCTATTCAAGGTTGTTCAGGACCTAATCCTTGTTGTATCCTCAAAGATAAATCCTGGCAGGATTTAAAGGACCATTTGTAGTGCTGGGAAAAAAATCTGGGTCAGCTGTATTCGAGGGAAACACTCAACCCACTGTATTGTCTCTTCAGCTCCAATATAGGTAAGTGTTAAGGCTATTATGTTCAGTTAAATTTGTCATATGTAAAAAAATATATAATATAATTTAAAATGTGAAGTCAAAAATGCAATTTTCTAATCTTCTTTGAGCTTTCTTTCACTTCACTTAACAACTGACATTTAAAATACCTTTCAAACACCTGTACGTCCTGAATTCTGTTATTTTGCTTGTTTGTTTTTCCTTTCTCTTGCATACTACTTAACTGACTTTTATTTTTTCATTGATCTTGGGCATATAAGGTGTTGCATTAATCCAGGTACCTTTTCAAAATGCCATTCAATATTCTAGGAAAACACCCAATAAAGTCCCAAAGTCACTCAAGTTTTTTATCCTTTGCAAAAAACTGCATTCTTAGTGATTTTTTTCCTATATGTCCTAACTAAAAACATATGCAATTTTCATTTCCATAAAATGGTTGAACAATGAAAGTCTAATGTAGATGATAATTTGAATAAAATTTGGATAATTTCATTATTTAATGATATTTTTAACTTAAAATACCTTAAAATAGATACTTGATTATTTTTCCAAGAGAAGCTAAGAATGTTATTAAGAACAGCACATTTGTTAACTTATTGAGTTTGCAATAAAAAAGGATCCTTCAGATTTGGGTTAGAAAAGTAGTATAGAAATTATATTATTTAATATTTATATTCTTTTAAATTTCATCATATATCATAATAATAGTTTGAGGCTATTAAAAAGGTAATAATTTAGTAAACTATTTCATAAACACCATTAGGAATAAATACAAATTTCTATTTGGTGAATAATATTTTATAAGTTATACTGAAAATGAAAATAGCTCTAAAAAGTTATATCAATTAATATTGCCTGTTAATTATACATATTCTCAATTGCAACCATTGAGAAGTTCTGATTTACTATTTCAGTTTGAAGGATTAGTTACTCGGTAGAAATGACAAGCTATCAATGTGATTACAAAATAGTGTGCACATAAAACAAAAGTCATACAGATTAGTGTTGGCTAGTATCTGAAAATAACACAGAAACCAAGTTGAACTAATGCTTGTGATAACTGATTCTTTTTTCTATGCTTTGAATACCTTTTGATTATATTTGTTCAGAAAATATTTTTGTGGTACCTACTTAAAAACAATAACAATATAACATCTTATAATATCCAGTATCCAATTAATTATAGTTTCTCTGATTATTAATTGGCCACAGCCAATTTAGCTGAGTAACAAATAAACATCTATTATAAATTTCAGAGTTCTGGTGTGCAAATAGCTGACTTTATTAGCAAACGTTTGTAAGTGGTCTGAAATACAAAATGGCATCACTATATACACTGCAAATACAAAAGTTGGTTCAAACTGTTGATACAAAAAGACAATTGAAAGATTAGTATGCTTAAAACCTTGAATAAATCTAAGATATTCAGGTTGGTTTTTTATTTTACTATCTAAAATTGTTTTATCCCGGCTATTTTTTAAATTTGTTGAATTTTTGTATTTGTACTGATTTTTTTTTAGTTTGTTTTGTTGGTTAGTTTTGGTTTTGGGGACACAACCTGTGGCACTCAGGGCTCTGCTTCAGAAATTGTTCCTGGCTGGTGGACCATATGGAATGCTGGGGATTGTATCTGAGTGCTCTGGGTTGGCCATGTACAAGGCAAATGCTCTACCTCTGTGCTATCACTCCAGCCCTGTATTGGAAATGTTTTAATTCAACTTATATAACCATGTATCAAAACAATTGTCTCCCAATTTTGTTTATTTTACTTAAGTAAAGCAGAGCTGTAATAGGATAAGACTTCTGATATGATATTTGAAGTAAATGAACACATCTGTTAAAAAGTTTGTTTTCCATTAATATTTTTGGTTAAAATAAATAATTTATTGTTAAATAGTAAACAAAAATTAAAATGTAACTAATTTGAACAACTTAGCAATCATGAAAATAATATTTCTTTTTGCATATTTTATAATTTGTTGTGTGTTATGTAATAAAATATAAAATGTTTGTGTGTTTTCAATTTTTATACTCAGTGTGCTTCAATAGAAAACCTATTACAACCATATCAAGTGAAAATCACCTTATTAATTATATTGAGATAAAAGTTCTCATATAAAATCACATAGATTATTGGTCTCAAAAATCCTCACTTATAATTTTTAAAAAGAGAAAACATAATTTACAAATATGCAGAGATAATCTCCAATAATCAAGATATTAGCAATGGATATATTATGATGCATACTTAACATTTTTGATATATTCCCAATTATAGTGGCCTACTTTCAATGTTGTGAAATTTTCAAAACTGGCTTAGCAAAAACATCAGAGAATACAGGAAAGCAATAAGCTACACAATAGCAAGAGTGGTCATATAGTCATATTGCTACAAATACTTTACAGTGTGACTATTACTTTAATTGTTTAGGCTCTTGCATATTTTGTAATGATCTCCTAGCCAGCATTCAATAATGAAGCTAGTTTCAGCACCAATACAAAGGACAGTGTGTTATCAGTGGTTTATTCCCCAAATCCCTCTGCAGTTTCCACAGAATGCTAATAACGCTACAGGTACTTAGAGGGCAGTGAGATCTATTTTGTAACCCACTCTTGTTTGTTCTGATGATCAGAAGGCAGCTGCTGCAGCTCTGTTACTGGGAAAAACTCCCAGCAGAGAGCAAATTCTGTTGGCCTGTGCTAAATGTAATTGTTACAACCATAAATATTGCTATAGAACAGGGGTATCATCTGCTGTGCTGATCTTTATGACAATAGACTTGAAATATTTGTAATCTTACACATGTATATCAAAACAACAGGATTAAATTAGAATTGATTCTCTTATCTTCTACAACAGTCTACAAATAACTAAATTTATATGAGTCTTTAAGTGAGAATGAAATTAACATAAAAGTTGACTTATGTGTCTGCCAAAATGATTGTAAACACTATTCACTTCTTTTTCTTTTTTTTTTTTAGGTGGTGTGTTTTGGGGCCATAACCTGTTATTTTCAAGGCTTACTCCTAGCTTTGAGATCAGATTATCTCTACTTGTGATGCTCTGAGTAAAATATGCAATTTGGGGAATCTAACTCAAGTAAGCTGAATATAACACAAGCATCTTATCTACTGGACTATCAACCTAGACCCTATTTTCACTAATTTCTAATAGCTTACTCCTAGCCAAAGAATGGGATGTCTATTAAAAACCAAAAATAAGGAGCTGGTGAGGTGGCGCTAGAGATAAGGTGTCTGCCTTGCAAGCGCTAGCCAAGGAAGGACCTCGGTTCGATCCCCTGGCATCCCATATGGTCCCCGCAAGCCAGGGGCAATTTCTGAGCTCTTAGCCAGTAGTAACCCCTGAGCATCAAACGGGTGTGGCCCCCTCCAAAAAAAAAAACCTCACAAAATAATACATTATGTAATATATTGACACTGTACATCTATCAACATCTTAATTTGTCCCCAACTAACTTAATTTTAATATTGCAGAACCAATTTTTGTCATTCTCACGTAAATTTTACTCACTGTTATTTCAATATTTTACATCACATAATGCATATTTTCCATTCCCTATTTTCAATTTAAAAATACCAATTGTCATGATTTTTTTCACTTTACTGCTATACTCATGCTTCTTCAATATGCTACAGAATTCAATAGGCAATTAATTGGTTTAATTAAATCTTACTGGAATCAAATCCATACTAAATTAAAGCATGAAAGGTCAAAATTGCTACCAAAATATGTCATAACTAGTTCAGCATTAATATATATTGTTTCTCTCTGCTTTAAATTGTTTCTTTCTGCTGAGATTCATTAAAGCCAAATAAAATTTGTTTTCAAATATTTATTCTAAATTCAACACCTAAAATTGTGGTCTGGGCCAGAGCAGTGGCACAAATGGTAGGGCATTTGTCTTGCACACACTAATCTAGGATGGACAGTGATTCAATTCCCTGGCATCCTGTATGATCCCCCAACCCAGGAGTAATTTATGAGTGCATAGCCAGGAGTAACCTCTGAGCATCACTGGGTGTGACCCAAAGAGCAAAAAGAAAATGTGACCTTATTTTTCTTCTTTATCTACTAAATATTTAGTAGTTCATCTTTTATATTTAATTTTTTCTCCAGTTCAATTTCATTATGTTTTCCCATTGAAAAGAAATCTTTCTTGATTTACCCGATTGACTACTATTTATTTTTACATCTGTTGCATTTTATTTTTAATTTCTAAAGTGATTCAACTTACTAAAACATTTTTGTCTATAGTGATTAAACTCGAATTTTTTTATAATATCATTTTTATTTTGATCATAGTGGCTTACAATATTGTTGACAATAATATTTTAGGTACATACTTACATAAAATCAGGGGGGATTCCCACCACCGAATTGTCCTCCCTACCTGTCCGTTTTTGTCTTCCCTCCCATTTCTTCTTCCCTCACCCCCAGGGCGGCTAGAATATATGGTCCCCTCTGTATCTAACCTACTACTTAGTAGTCTTGCACCTGTTTGGTCTTGAGGCCTCCCTTATTTCCCCCTCTAACTGGAGGCAAGACTAGCTATTTCAAATTACGTGGTTTTTCCTGAAAAAGAGAAAAGTAAACTCGAATTTTTTGGTTAAGTATTGTCACCTTTCCTGAACTAGATCACATTTATAAGAAACTTAGGATAGGGAAATAATCTTCTATATCTAGGAATAATATAAATATTCAGTTCACCTTTATGTTTGGAATTTTAAAAACTTTCATATTATTGATACAAACTAAGTATTTGTAAAAGACCTTAGTTTTCTGGGGTCAGAGTGTGTAGGGAATTTGCCTTATTTGCAAAAGCCTACCAGGAGTGATTCATGAATGCAAAGTGAAAAGTAATTGCTGAGTACAGCTAGATTGAGCCACAAAAGAAAGAGCTATAAAAGAAAAAATAGTCCTCCTCCCCATTTTTTTTACCAGAGTCTAAAATGTTTAGAATTATGTTATAAAGCAAAAGAAAATTGAATAAATAATATGAGGTAGAAAGGAATGATTACATTCATCAAAATATTTGTGTACATATCTCTAAAGTTGTTAGCAGAACCACTCATTAAAGTAATTATTTGCTTCATAAAATTACACTATTGTTTAATATAATATATAATAACTAGAAAATTATTATTATAAACATTAATATCCTTAATATTTTTGGTATTTTTAGAACACATGCAGAGGTGCTCAAGGGTTACTCTTGTTTCTTCACCCTGGAATTAAGGCTCAGGGGACCTTATATGGTGTTAGAAATCAAACAAAACCCATAGGGGAGCCTCATGCAAGGTATTCACCCTGCCCATTGTACTATTAGTCTATCCCCAGATGTGCAACAATTTTTAAGACCATACATAATATTTGTTGAAAGCTGTAAGCATAGCTCTAAAGAAGTTGATAATATTAAAATTATGAAACTGTAATTTTATATTGTAACTAAGGGAAAAAACTCAGATGTTCAGATTTCTTTTTTTCTTTTTAACTTTTTTTTTTTTTTTGGTTTTCTGGGCCACACCCATTTGATGCTCAGGTGTTACTCCTGGTTAAGGGCACAGAAATTGCCCCTGGCTTGGGGGGACCATATGGGACGCCGGGGGATTGAACCATGGTCCTTCCTTGTCTAGCACTTGCAAGGCAGACACCTTACCTCTAGCGCCACCTCGCCAGCCCCTATTTTTTATTATTTTTAATTTCCCCTTTGAGGATGGTTAGGAGACTCAAAGCATGTTAGAAAACAGATAATTTGCTTAAGTTATTGTGACCTTTGTCAACATTGGAGAATAATTAGAAGTTAGAAATATTTTCTCTTCCATTTACCACTATTATTAATTTATATTCCTCTACATACTCCTCCCCCAAACAAAATAATTACACATATTATGAATGGGCAAATTCTGCTTTAAGCATCTCCTACTTAAAGAAAGGCACTGCTTATCATAACCACCTAATAATTAAATTACCACTAAGCCTTTTGGTATTAAAGTCACTTGGTATATATAAAAGTCTTCTATTATTATTAGCTATTTAAACACTTAAACCATAGAAGTATATCTTCAACTCCTACTTAAGACTTCTAATTATACAGTAGATATTTTGAACTTTAATACTCTAACAACTCATCATCTTCATGTTCTATGCTCTGTGTCTTCATCTTAGTGACAACTTCATCCTTCTAGAAGCTCTAAGTTGAAACATTTTCTTTTTCTTAGCTTCACATTTCACTTCGAGTTAAGATAATTAGCAAAATTTCTTTTATTTAGTTTTTCAAATTATCCTTACTCTTTCTTATCTTTCATTTCAACTTATTAGAATTACTAAAACATGTCTGCAGCACAAATTATTGAAATATCCTTTTAATTGATATTATTGCTTCCTTATTTATCATAACCTAAACTATTTTCTAAGACTATAGATAAAATAAATTATCGTTTGTTGACTCAAACTCTCTGTAATCATCCAAAATGACAATTTTTATGTGGATTTAACCAAAATAAATTATATTCCTGTGTAATTTTTTCCCTCTCTTACAATATCTATTCTGACATTTCAAAGATTGAGCATGATCTGATGGAATTTTTTGTGTTCTGTAGGTGTTTTGAAGGTCAATTTTTAAATGATAAGGAATATAGAAAGCCAATTCTGAAAACAACTCATAATAGAAAATTAATATATTATATAAGTTTGAATAAAAATAAATTCAAATAAAATAAATTTACAATTTAGTAAATTACATTACATCTTCTTCTAGGCCCTATAATATTTTCTTTATTGTAGTAATCTGGGGTTAGACACGCAATATTACCAAAGAGTGTAGATATTGAATTATTTCAACAATTTCAGTTTTATTTTGCCATTACATTAATATTGACTTTTTTTTAGAGTTTTGAGGTGTGATAATAAGCAAAAGTCTCAGGTGAAGAAACAAATAGTGCCTGTTCAAAGTTTTATGTAGTAAACAAGTCAGTCACTATCAGTTGCATTTGGGAATGACTCAAAGTCAGATTGAGCAATAAAGAAGTGTTATATCCAAAAAGAGAGAATGTGTCACTTTTTCTCTGATTAGATGTTACTGAAAAAATTTAAAACCAGGATATCTTGCATGATCAGTTAAGAGAATAAATGTAGATTTCTTGAAACACATTTTTTGAGCTAACATTAGAGCCACAAAAAATTAAGAAAATGGCAACATTGACCAATTCTGATCTTTGGGGAGCATATCAGATTATTAAATAACATTCCAATTAACTTATATAGAAATAAAATATAAAATTTCTCTAGTGATATGTATGCAGACTGACATTTACCTTTATATTACATTTTTCAGAGGATACCTAATTTCTTTTTTTTTTTTTTTTTTTTTTTTTTTTTTTTGGTTTTTGGGCCACACCCGGTGCTCAGGGGTTACTCCTGGCTGTTTGCTCAGAAATAGCTCCTGGCAGGCACGGGGGACCATATGGGACACCGGGATTCGAACCAACCACCTTTGGTCCTGGATCGGCTGCTTGCAAGGCAAACGCCTCTGTGCTATCTCTCCGGGCCCAGGATACCTAATTTCAACTATCATATCCATTTTAATCAAAACCTGAATATTCTACTAGTATACTAAATATTCAGGGCACATTTTGGGAGTGAGGACACGACTTTTTTTTCTTTTTTTTTTTTTTGATTTTGTGTTTGTGTTAACTTTTTATTAATAAACTCACTTAAACACCATGATTACAAACATGAATGCAGTTGGGTTTCAGTCATAAAATAGTACACTTGCCACCAATGTCGCCAGCTCCTTCTTCCCCCACCCTCTGCCTGTCTTAGAGATAGACATTCTATTTCTCTCACTCACTACCATTGTCATGATAGTTGTTGCTGTGATTATTTCTCTAACTGCACTCACCTGTCTTTGTGGTAAGCTTCATATTGGGCTAGTCCTTTCAAACCTCATCTCTATTGTCTCTGAAAATTATTACCATACTGTCCTTTATTTTTCTTAAAAACCACAGATGAGTGAGACTATTCTGTGTCTGTCTCTCTCCCTCTGACTCAGTCCAATCAGCATAAGAGTTTCCATGTCCATCATGAAAGCAGTGTTCAGGAGTCTTAGAAGTCCTATTAGTAACTTTTAATACTACTACTGGGGCCCTCTATGCAGAAGTAGGAGTAGAGTATATGTAGGCCCCTGCAGCACTTCCTTTGGTTCTGCAGGGACATATAGTTGAACAGCTTTAATTCTAAAGACAATATAATTTTATGAATTCAACCTATGTCCAACACACATTAAAAACTAACAGCTGCATTAGAGCCTTATTTGCTTCAGATTAAAGTCTTTGATATGTCAAACATGCAAAGCACCCCATTGAGAAATAAAATTCACACATTTATATTTGTGCTAATGACAAAAAATTTTAGGAAAAATACAATTAAGTGAATATTTTGCATTACACAGAGAAAACCTCTTTTAGTTCACATAATTCTAGTATATATATATACATATATATGTATGTATGTATGTATGTATCTTGAGCTACTTAACAATTGTATATGTTTTAAATCCAACACACTTTTCTGATTAAACTTATTTTAAATGCTTTATTTTAATTAATTAATTAATTTGGTTTTTGGGTCACACCTGCAGTGCTCAGGGGTCATTCCTGGCTCCACACTCAGAAATCGCTCCTGGCAGACTCAGGGACCAAATGGGATGCCAGGATTCGAACCAATGATCTTCTGCATGAAAGGCAAATGCTTTACCTCAGTGCTATCTCTCCGGCCCCTAAATGCTTTATTTTTAATCTTTGAGGTTATTTGCAACAAACTATATAAATATATTTGTTTCTGTTACAATTACTTATTACTTGTTTCAGTTGAAATATTTACTATTTTTCAATAAAATAAAAAGTAAAGTTTTTATGATTATGTATATATTTATTTGAAAATTATGATTTTGTCCTTTTATTTTCTAAAAAGTGTGGTTTATTTTTAACATGGTATTTAGGATTATTGCATTACCTCTGATTAAATTTAATAAGAATAGTTAAAATAAACTCATGCATACCAAATTCACAGTTTTGCAGACAGAGAGAATTAAGAACATTGCCTATGGTTATAAAATGCTGCTAAAACCAGTGCTACTTCACACAACTAAATCTTAGCATATAGTAGTGAAGTAGGTGGCCAGAGTTTTAACTGTGCATTAAATCTTTTTAATTAAGAGTAGAATTCAAATTTTTTATAAAGAATTACTTTAAAATAAGAAGACAAATTAAGAAAATTGCCATGCAAATATTAGTTAAATAATAACTCAACATGTTTCAAATATTTTGGTAAGAACACCAAGAAGTCATTTCTTTAGCTTAATTTATATTTATAATTGTGTCTAAAATATAGACCCTAGTACCAGGAAACAAAAGAAGGTTTTCCTTTATAATTCCTAATTCAAAAAATGATATTTAGGCCATTCAAAAAAAGTTTTTGAACTCAGCATATTACAAAAAGTGAATTTTCTAATATTCAAGATGTGTAATATTCAATTTTCAAGTTATATTCAAGATAAATAAAGTAATTGTAAAGATCAACAGCAAAAAAATACAGGTTTCTTTTCCAGAAAAGGGAAAGGAAAAGGCTAATTGACACATGAAAATGCATCCCTCATAACATATTATCAGGAAAATACAAATAAAGATAAAAATGAGATACCATCCTCACACAGATAAGAATGTCAAATAACCTAGAAACTAAAAAATAAAAGAAAAAAGAAAAAGAAACTCAATTGGAGAGGATGTAGAGAAAAAGAAAGAATTCTAATCTCTTGCTGGTGAGAATGTTGACAGGTTTGACTCTTTTAGAAAACAGTATGCAGATTTCTCCGAAAATATTAGAACAACTTGTGACCCAGAAATTCAGCTTCTTGATTATCTGCTCAAAGACAGAAAAAGCATCTCTACAAATGGGCATAGCCATGCCATAATTCCTTGCCACGCATAGCACAATAACTAGGATATATAAAGGATTCAAGTGTCCAGCAACATCTGAGTATAAAATAAACCTGGTATATTTTCACAAAGGAATACTTTGCAGATGCAACTAATGAAGTCATTCAATTTGTAGCAACTTGGTTGGCACTGTAGGAAATCAGCTTAAGTGAAGCAAATCAGAATTAGGAAAAAAAACTAGATAATCTTATGGATCTGCAGCAAATAGAGTAACAGCAAATAGAGTAATGCAAGGTAGCAAAGGATAGATACTTTGATTACCCTGAGCCCCAAATTATAGAAATAAGGACAAGGATGGAAATAAATCGAGGGTGGAGAGGTAGATGGAAAGTATTAGAGGCAGTGACTGCAAGCACATTAGGGATATAGATGAAGATATATATATTTTATATTATATATATTTACATATATACTTATATATAAACATATATTTATATTTAATATATTATATATAATTTCTATAATTATAATTTATAATATATGTCTAAAACAAAGAGCCAACATTGCAAGCAGGGCATCAAACTACAATTAAACTTAAAAGCTGGTTTGCCAAAGAGGCATCTGGGGGGGGGTGTGATTGAAAATGGTTAATTTGGTAGAGGGAGGGTCTGCTGATGGTGGAATTTGAACAACTTTGTAAACCATGTTGTTTTAATTAAAAACATATATTTATTATTTTTATGTACTAGTATATTGTAAAGGCAAACTGGTTAAAATGTTTGAACTATTAAATGAACAGTTACCTTGAAATTCACTGATTCAATTCTATAAAAAATTAAACTGATAAAAAACTAAAAGCTATTTCAAAATTGTCTTTATGCTGTGTCTAATGAGTCAGAGGAAGAGGAACAGATATAGACCAATCACAGTTATTTAAAATATATTTAAGATGATATATGATACTAATACCCAAAGATAATAGAAATGAGGGTGCAGTTAGAACAGATAAAGGACTATTTTGATAATAATAGTTGGAAATGATCTGGGTGCTGAAGGATGGAAAGTAATAGGCATGATAATCTGTCAGTAACAATATTCCAAATTTTAGTGTCTAAAAGGATAATTGGGACAGAGAGAGGGAAAAAAAAGAAGAAAAGTCTCTATGTTTATACCATAGGGGCTGGCTTGAAGGGTAAAGGGAGAAAATCTGGGAAAATAGGTGGTAGGAAATGAATATTGCAAAAAGATATGAGTGCTTGAAGATTGTATGACTAAAACTCATCCGTTTCTCATATATTCAATTAAAACATTTTACAGAATTAAATAAGACAGATGCACAAAGAGAAAAAAGTCACAAATTACATATAAACTGTACATTTTAAAACAATATTTTTTACTATAATGTCCTTTTCATTTTTCCATTTCATCAAAGCTCCATGAATAAAAAAGTTAAAAAGTATCTTAACCAACATTGTAATTAAATGTTTAGTCATATGTGTTAATTATGATTATTTATGCTATTATAAAATTGAATATGTCTTTGTTACATGTTTAATATTAAAGCAAGTATGCTTTTTTCATTTCAATTTCAATTTATTTTTTAATTTTATTTTATCAAAAACTTTGTAATCTATGTTAATTTCTATATTTTACTGTTCATTGAGTTTTCCTTTCTTAATTCAGTTTAAAATTAGGGAAGTAAAATTTTTTGGAAAATCAAAAATATTTACATCCTTCTTGTAGCACTGAGGTAAAAAGATATGTAAGAGAGGCTTCTAAAACATTATGTGATTTATTTTAAATAAAAGGTCATTTATTAAGCATAAGTTCTTTTTATCCTTTTAATTTTGCAAGATTGTATTTTATTCAGTTTGGCAAAATATGGTGTGATGTAGAGACCAAACAAGATGTGCTTCCTAAATAAATCTGAGTTCCAGAGAGATTTCTAGCATTGCATGTGGTCTCCTGATTACTGATAGAACCAAGAGTAAATCCTCAGCTCCACTGGGTGTAATTTAGCCCCCTTGTGTTCTCTATCCTCTAAGAGTCATCTAATTGGATATTTGTAATGTGAATTTTTACAGAAATTCATTTTATATTACTGTGAAATACCTAAAGTTTCTTTTATAAAAGTAATATAAACATTTTCTTTCTGTAATCAGAAGTTAATAAAGAGTGAAATCTGCAGTCCTGTCTTTATAATGTTCAAATGGTAAAAGTTGGAATAAAATTTAAAGTTAAAGCAGAATCTGTTATTTAACATACATTTCTTATAGCTTAAAATTTCAAACTTTTATTATTATTGAATATTCAAAGATTTTATGATACTGATATTGTTACTAAATATTGAGAAATCACAACACAATTATTTTCTGTATAATTATATATGAGGATAAGAAGCTGTAACTGGAAATTTAATTTAGAAAAACTTTTTTTCCTTCTTATTCAATACCTCAAAAATCAATGATGATAATGCACTCTCTATTTTACTATTTAAAATGAAAATGGAGCTTCTTCACAATTTACAGTGAATATGGAAGTGAACCAGTCCATTCAAACTGTGAATTAGTTCAGCTTTCTGTGCTTCTGTAATAAAATGATTCACAGTGGATAATTTAAATGACAGAAAATAATTTTCTCATATTTCTGGCATGTGGAATTTGATAAAAAGCAATGGCACTGTTTGTTTCTGGTGAGTTCTGGAGAGAGTAAGTGAATAGAGAGAGAGGAGAGACATACAGAGATAAAGAAAAAGAGAGTAAGAGGGAGTGGGTGAGAAAAGGGAATAGAAAAGAAACACTGTTGTGTGTTCCTTAAATGAGAGTAGTTAAGTGATGGGCCTTATTCTCAATATTCTCAAGACCAAAGTTCCTATTTTTAAATAGTATCATATTGTGCATTAGGACTTCAGCATTTTAATTTGAGGATATGGGAAATTATAATATATCCTATGATAATTCTAAACTATGTCATTATTTTTCTATAGTTTTTTATATACAGAGTGGATACTAAATATTAGCTGTACATTTTCTTTTTTAAAGTTATTCTCAACTATATTATCATTTCTAAACTAGCCTGATATTTGATGGAATCAAGATATTTCTTGTTATTTTTGTCTTGCCCACCCTTCCCCTGAGAATTTATTTTAATATTGATAAACTATAATTTAACTTTCCTTTAAATTTCCTTAATGAACTTTTGGCTTAGTACTCAGGAATCATTCCTGCCAGTGTTGAAAACCATATATAATATTAGGAATCAAACTGAATTTTCAGCATTCAAGACAAGTGCATTAACAAATAAATTATCTTTCCGGCTCCTTTAATGTTTTTAGTTCTTTCTCAATTTCTTTAATTAAAATTTTAAACTTAGAAAATTTACTATTTAAAAAAGTAAACCTTAAATAAAATAATTATTGTATTGCAAGTTTTATAAAACAATATGAATTTATCTTCAAGCTAATTTGAATATGGCAAGAAAACATCTTGCAAAAATAGTGTACCATTAAAAAATAACTGCCTCAAATAAGGACACTTCATTTTCATTTGGTTTTTTAAGAATTGTGCTTGCAAAATGACAAGTGAGATGAAAGATTGAAGGGATTCTTCACATCATTCAGCTCAAATAGATTCTCATTAAATATAAGCATATGGTATAGTTAAAAATTGTTGTTTAAGTGTAACTTTTTCATATATTGAAGATGAAAGTATATTATTTATTTAGTGCATTCTTCATTAAAAAGTCTCCACCTCCTCAACAACTGATTTTATCTGAAAATGTTAAATTAAAATTACTATAAATTACATTTTCTGTCATTTAAAAAGGACACATTTTCTATATTTACATTTTTATACACATAAAGTTGTCAAGAAATAGAGTTTAAATAAATAAATTTATGAAATAAATAATTTTGGGGCCTGCTTTCACCAGTTGACATCATGCTATCTCCATATTCTTCTAAAGTAATATATTGGTATATATGTTGGGAAAATGATACAGAGGTACTAGTATATACAAAATAATATTTGATTTATGAAGTAAACAGAAAAATTATCCTCAGGAAATATAAATGAGATCATTGGTACTGTGAAAATTTGACCAAACCCAACTCCATTAAATTCTTTACCCTGATTTCAACATGGAAAAAAAAAATAAACAGAGAGCCGTGTTGGAAAGCTAATGTAGAGATTAAGGCACTTATCTAACACTTTACCTACCCTGGTTTGATTTCTGGCACCAGACTTATTCATGAGCACAGAAACATGAGATCTGGCTGTGATTAGGGAGAGGTAACGGTGAACTTTTCCCTGATTTTAGAGTAATGTGGTGTTCAGGTCTCAATCAATATTGCTCAGGGATTACTCCTGGTTCTAGACTCATGAATAGTTCCTGAGACCATATTTGGTGCCAGGAACCAAACCTGGGTAAGTGAAAGTGTTAGATAAATGCCTTAAACACTACGTTATCTTTCCAACACAGCTCCCTTTATTTTTTTTTTTAATATAAATTTTTATTTTGATCATAGTGGCTTACATATTGTTGACAATAATATTTTAGGTACATATTTACATAAAATCAGGGGGGATTCCCATCGCCAAATTGTCATCCCTACGCCTCCGTTTCTATCCTACCTCCCTTTTCCTTTTCCCTCACCCCAGGGCGGCTAGAATATGTGGTCCCCTCTGTATCTAACCCACTACTTAGTAGTCTTGCACCTGTTTGGTCCTGATGCCTCCCTTATTTCCCCCTCTATCTGGAGTCAGGACTAGCTAGTTCAAGTTGCGTGGTTTTGTTTGAAGGAGAAAAAAGCAATAAACTGGGGTAAGAGTCTAATACCCCGAAAATGGGCGGAGTCCTTCTAAAGGCTCTCATCATCAATCTGGGAGATGGAGAAAAAGTAGGTGAAACACTCCACTAGTACCAAAAGAAGTGTCAAATATCCAGTGAGGGCTCCAGCTATATCGATAAGCACCACACAGAGCAGACAAAACAAACAAGCAAACAAGTAGAAAAAAAAATAAAACAAAAACAGACAAACAAAAATCACGCCATGGTCTTGAATTAAGAAACATGGCATAGCACATAACGAAAGAGAAGAAAGGAAGAGAAAAAAAAATAAGTATAATTGGGGACTACACTTTCAATAATCACACCCAAACAGAGAAATCGACCAAAATAGATTGGTAAATCAAAAATAATAATAACAATAATAAATGAAGGTAATATATATATTTATATCAAAAAAAATAACCAAGGTTTTGTGCTTTTTGTATTTTTGTTTTTTTCCCTCCTGCCCTGGCACAGTAAATATTGGGGTCATTCGAAAAAGAATTTACTTGGCCTAAGAGATATGGGATTTCTCCGTCCTTGGAGCATACTGTCATGGGATCAACTCTAGACATTGCTCAGGATCCTTTACTTTCCCGGTGGTGTTTTTTTTTTTTTTTTTTTTTTTTTTTCCTTTGGTGTGTGGAAGACTTCTGTTCTGTGTTTAGAGGTCTCAGTATCTGTACAGATCCTGAGGTGGGACTTATGATGAAGTCAGTCTTTGTGGTTCTAGAGGTTCTGTTACCTCAGTGTCATTTTAATCCATCTTCTGTGGTCGATGATCTTGGTCTTTGCACTGAGCCTAGGGTGGCACCTAGGATAGCGTCTTTCTTTGTGCTCCCAACAGCCCCATTCCGTTACAATTGTCTCTGCCGGATCTTTGGGGCTGGGGATCATGATTCTTGTGCAGGTCATAGTTCAAACCCTAAACTAGGGCTTATTTATTGGTCCCAAGATGTATACAGTCTGGTCGTGGATCAAGCAGCCAGTCATCTGTAAATCCCGATCTTGGGTTTTTGTCCTACCAAAGGGAGCTCCCTTTATTTTTATTTCATATTGAAATCAGGGTAAAGATTTTATTGGATCTGGGTTTGAAAGATACAAATTTCCACAGGTACCAATGAAGGCTATTCATAAATTAGCTCATGGGCTTAGCCAGAGCTATAATAGAGAAGTAGAGCATGCAGGTTATCAGTCAAACATTAAAAATAATATCATATTCTTAATTATGTTCTGGGGAATACTGAAGCTGGCAGGGCATTAACCTTCCATACAGCTGACTCAGGTTCGATCCTCAGCATCTCATATTATCACTAATACTTCATAAAAAAAAAAACCCAGGAGTAACCCCTGATCATCACAGAATATAGGCAAATCAAAAAAAATTAATTTAAAAAATATAATACCACATTCTTACTTAAACATAATTGTATTATTCTGGCTTATTTCTGTAGAAAACTTTAGATGATTTACACAAACATTTTACATGTTCTAATTTTGGAAACTATTACAGTAAAAAGACTACATGCACTTATACTATTAAAGAAAAAAGACTATATACAATTGTTTTTAGAGTCTTTTTATAATGTAAAATTAATGTTTCACATACCTCACACCATTAATTGAATTAAAAATATTTCACATTGTATAATGTTTTATACTTGTATATTTAATAACATATACTTTATTAAGTATAAAAATAGATACTTTTCAAGAATATTTTATTCAATTATAAATCTAATCAAATTATAGTTGCTACTGAAATATGATAAGGACCTTATAGAAGGGATAATATTCTGGGTGTTTAAGTACATTCATATATATTTTTCATAGTCTATTTGAGAATAATTGGTTCTATCTTGATGTATTATATCTTAATTTACTATATTTATTAAATATTTATAATTTATTTTAAATATAAAAATTAACAATTTAGTATATTTTTACTCAAAATTATATTATGGAATGCTTTTTATTTAATAATTTTATGATAGGATCCAGAGATTTAGTACAGTGTTAGGAAACATGGCCAACCAACACCCAGTATTGCATTTTTAACCTTTTAAACTTGTTCCCTGACCTGAGTACAGTCAAGAAAAATCCTGAGCACAGTTCAATGTAGCCACCAAATTTAAAAAATAACAAAACAGATAATACTATACTAGCTTCTTATTGAATATCTGAGGCTATTCTTGACTCTGTGCCCAGAGGTCACTATCGGCAGTGCTTGGAAAACTACGTAATACCAGGGATTGAGCCAGGGTCAGTCACATTCAAGGCATTCCCTTAACCTTTGTACTGTCTCTTTGATGCCATGCTCTAAATTTCTTACAAGAGAAACCATTAAACAATATCCATATTAACTATCTATGATCATCATTTTATACTCAAGAGTAAAACAACCCAGTCTATCCTTAGAAGCTCTTTTGGAATATAATATTCCTTTTCAGTATAAATTGTAGAATTTTACAAATAAGAAAAGAAAAAGATTGTTGGAATATGTTTAGTTTTTGTATATTCCCATGTACATCATTTATAAAACTTCTGAATTCCAAATATTAGTTTTATTACTACCTAGATTAATGCCTGTGTATCTGGTCAACTATAATTTTGGACACAGGCTTGCTGTCACTCTCCTTACATATTCTTCATTGTCCTATTTTGGATATTATGTAGAACTAATATATAATGGTGGTTGTAACTTCTACATATATATTTTTTATTTTTATATATATTTTATAAACAATGCAAGTTACAAAGTCCACATAATGTAGAAAATTTTTAAATGAATATCATAGATTTTTCAGACTTGTATAATGCATAGTGTATGGCCTCAGTCAAGTTTTAGCTTATATTTTCATCAATAAACTGATATATATCATATCTTTTGATTATTGTATTTATAACATTTATGAATGAGTTTTTTAGAAATGTTTAAAATACTTATGTAGCATTGTATTTTATTTTCTTTCAGCAAGTATTTACTGAAACCCTAACAGATGTCATATTTTACTTTGTTCTAGGGCTAAAGCAATAAAGAGAACAGATGTTATTCTTAAACTTTACACAGACACATTAAAATGCTAGAGGTAGTTTTCTTAGTAAAATATAACATTAATGTTGCATGTTCAGGGATTTAAAGTTCAACTAAATCTTATTCATGTAAGCTGCTATTAATATCATGTGTGAAACATTTTTATATGATTTCAGAACACAGACTCTGTATTCTTCCTATCAAAATAAAAGCATATTTTCTGTTTCCTGAATCCTCATGCTCAATTATTAATCAAAATCTAAAACAACAGTACAGGCTTAGATATTTTACAACAAGTGTATATCAAGCAGGGCTTCCTCACTCACTTGTAAGTACCTACAATCAATATTAATTTCATAGCTGAGTACCTTATGATGCCCCATGTCACATAATCACCCATATTGTATTGCTAAAGTGTGCGAATTAAATGCAATCTTAAAAAATTTTTCAAGATCTTCCCACATCCCCCATATCCAAATACCATTACATTCAGTATAAAGTATCAACAAATGAAAATTTAAAGTGATTTGTCTATTTACTAAAAGTCTGTTCAACGTATAAATTTTTATTCCAGAACTTATAAAGGTACAGTTTAATCTTTTTCTTCCTCAAAGGCTTCCCTTAATATCTTTTCAATAGTATATATGATATATATGCTTGGTGATAATAATTTCTGAAGATTAATATGCTCATGTATGTCAGTGAATAGAAGGGTCTGATATAAGTGAGTGTTTGAACCTAATATTGCTGGACAATAAGCATTTTGGTACTATCATAAAGTAAAAATGTGGAATAATAGTACCAATGAGTTTTTATACAAATTTAAATATTTAAATTGATAAAAAATAATTTTTAATTTTAGTTGATAACTTCTAAAATAATATAAAATGTAGTAGAAGTATTATTTATATAGGTCAGATTAAAAATATTTTAAAATAAATATTTAATCTTTTTATTCCCATTGTGCTGCCAAAAGACATATTCATCTGAAAATTTAGATTCTCAATTATCTTTATAAAATAATTATTAAAGAACTATTCTATCTTTAAGCAGAAAAGTGCTACATAATGATATATAAAATAAATTTTTATAATTATTTTATTTAAAATAATCTTTGTGAGTTATAATACAGATAGTATCATTTCAGGAATGCAATGTCTCAGCACAATATAAATCACAAAACAATTAGTAACCTCATTGTTTCTAATTTTTTACTAATTTTTACTAATTTTTTTACTGACTTTCAAGATTTCTTATCAGTGGCCATATTTATTTTACTTTTTTTTTTTGTTTTGTTTTTGTTTTTTGGCCACACCCGGCAGTGCTCAGGGGTTACTCCTGGCTGTCTGCTCAGAAATAGCTCCTGGCAGGCACGGGGGACCATATGGGACACCGGGATTCGAACCAACCAACTTTGGTCTTGGATCGGCTGCTTGCAAGGCAAACACTGCTGTGCTATCTCTCAGGGCCCAATATTTTATTTACTTATGTTTATTTATTTACCTATGTAAGAGGTATATTCTGTACCTGTACTTTTCCCTTTAAGCACACTTTTATCTCCATTCAAACAGCAATAAAATGTAAGATTTCATAGTTTATTATGACTGAGTTGTATTCTACTATTTATAAGCAAAACAGGTTTTTTTTTCCAAAACTATGATATTGTGAACAGAATTTTAGTGACCACAGGAATACAAATTTTTTTCAAATTATATTTCCAAAATCTTGGGTTCAGTATGAAGAAGTAAAATTGCTGATTCACACAGAAATTCAAATCTCTCATATATATGTACAGTTAATTTATGATAAAGGAAATAACAATAAAGATAGAAAATGAAAAGTCTCTTAATGAGGGGTGTTTAGAACATTGTTTTACTCATACCAAAGTAATAAAATTAAACCAACGTCTCACACTATGCACAAAACACCATGAACAAACGTACCATTCACAAAACATCTCACACACAAATACAAAATCCTCAAAATGGAATATAATCTAAATATTTGACCCAAATTCTTAAAATACATGAAGAAAATTTAAGCATAATTCTCCTTGATATTGTCTTTAGAGAAATCTTGAATAATTTGATCTATTGGCAAACAAAACTACATAAAAATAAACAAATGTCACTGCATCAAAAGAACTTTTGCTTGAAAATAAGTTTTTGACAAAATAAAAACTGAATGAAGAAAATATATATTTAAAACATTTAATATAGCTTTGATAGCCAAGGCTTATAAATAATAACAACAAGTAAATCAAGAACTTTATAAAAGTGGAGAATGGTTTCTTCAAAGAAGGCATGCACATGGCCAACAGACATATAAAGCAAACACTGTAGCTGATTGTCTAAGTATCCTAAATGACAATGTAGCAGACTCACACCAGTGAAAAGGATATATATAGATGATAGACAGATAGATAGATAGATAGATAGATAGATAGATAGATAGATAGATAGATAGATAGATAGATCAATAGATAGATAGACAGACAGACACATATATATGCATATGAGCATGTTTATTGTTCAATGGTGCCAAAGTAACACCAACTTCAACCAACTTTGACAGCATTGGCGTATTTGGTATTTATTTGACAGAACTTTTCAACAATTGTAATGTTAGAATCTATTAGAGACCTGGATAGTATGTTTTGCGGGGAGGTGATTTTTCTATTAGGGGAGGTGGAAAACAACTGGGTATGCTTAGGCATCATCCCTGGAAGTGCTTGGGTAATTATGTATAATGCCAGGGATCAAATCAAAGTTGTCTGAAGGCATGGCAAGAGCTATACCTGCTGCTCGTTGGGTACCAGCTTTGATTCAATAATGCAAATATGTCATAAAATGTGACCAATCCTGCACTACCATCAAATGCTCAAAATCCTAGGTGCCTAGATGAATATAAGTGGCATGTTTAAGTAGGAATATATGATGACAGGTGTGACAGTTGTAATGATCAGTTAACAGAATTGTGCCAAGTTTGAATAAGCCAGGGGCATGAACCTCGGTATAAGATTTTGGATACAACATGGCAAGTTATAAGAGACTAAGTAGCAATATTCAGAAATTCAAGGTTACAAAGTGCTTGAGGTTAGAATGGGCCAAGTTTGTTTTATCTTGAGAGGACCAGTCAGGCTTAAAGTTCTTGAGTTTTGAGGTTAATTAACATCCATATCGAGAGGGCTTGTATGGTAGTGTGGAGGTTCTAACCTCAACAGTTAGAACACAGTCTAACTGTGTTAACACTATTTTGTGAAATCATTTAACTTGTGCTCAAGCTGCACGATCCCCCTTCACAGAATATGGACTGTATATTGAATAAAAGCACAATAATGAAGGGAGTTTCCTTGGTATTTTGCTAAGTTCCATTTATATTTTAGAAACTGGTGATTACTTGCTTGAAGTCACCTGTGTACTTGGATGTGCTACAGCGGTCTATTTAGCTAATGTCAAGAAATATCACTTAATAGACAAGTTACACTTCTAGCTTGAGAAAATTCTTAGATTCATCTCAAGAATGTCTGCTCCAGATTAAAAGGATTTGCCCTATGAGGAGCATCAGTAATTATATTTTTTCCCAAGGTCTGGAAAAAACACTGCTAAGATGGCTGCTCCCAGTTCTTACTACTGTATTGAACTCCATGCCTTGCTTCTTGTTTGGGTGTTGTAAGGGTGTTGACATGCCAGACATTTGCCATATTCTCTCCATCACCCTATTTCCTTGCCCATTATCTTAAATAATTCAGTCATAGTCACATGTATTCAATAAACCCTCAATCCTTTTATATTCTCTACTTGTGAATTATTTTACAAACTAATGCTTATTTGCAACCAGAAAATTGCCAAGCATATTTTATAAGATTATGCACAGAAAAGCAAATAGTTTGTTTCCTTTTTTTTTTTTTTTTTTTTTTTTGGTTTTTGGGTCACACCCAGCAACGCCCAGGGGTTACTCCTGGCTCTATGCTCAGAAATCGCTCCTGGCAGACTCAGGGGACCATATGGGATACCGGGATTCGAACCAATGACCTTCTGCATGCATGCACATACCATACTATCTCTCCAGCCCCAAATTTGAGTTTTCTGATGCATATTTGAATATGCATCTGGTAGGACAATGTTCTACATTCTTTAAATTCTTGGACAATTTACAGTCTTTAAATTCTTGGACAATATATACATTTTTATTATACTATCCAAGATACCTTTTCACATTATTATGCTTTTGTATGTTTAAGATGGTTTATGTAAACATTGTGACCAGAGGTTTGTGGCCCAAAAACCAAAAAAAAAAAAAAATGGAATTCATTCTCTATTTTTTCCAAATAGCAGTATTGTTTTTTGTTTGTTTGTTTGTTTTGGGGGGCCATACCCGGTGGCACTCAGGGGTCACTCCTGGCTATGTGCTCAGAAATCGTTCCTGGCTTGGGGGATCATATGGGACACAGGGTGATTGAACCTTGGTCCGTCCTAGGCTAGCGTTTGCAAGGCAGATATCTCACCTCTAGCGCCACTGCACCAGCCCCAAAATAGCAGTATTGTTTTAGATTTTTTAGTAGAGTGTTCAGTGGGACTACACAGATTATACACATACATATATGTTACATATGTATAGTCCATATATGTTACATTATATGTTTATATAAATATATTTATATGCATACATACATATATTTTTCCAGAGTTCTAGGGTTATATATACTTTGCATTCTTGTATTTCATTTATGCTTCACTTATGCTAACACAATGGAAAGAAATGTAATAATTAGCAAGATCACTTATATCACATTTAAATAGCAATCCAATATTTTATATATGATTTTCTTCTTTATCGATGTCTTCTAAGATGTTGAACTATTTTTCCTACCTCCCCCAACAATGCTTATCATAGAAAAACTATTTCTCCATAAACAGCTGGGAGTATATTTTTTCCAAGGCATAAAAGAAAAACATTATCTTATATCAGATGTAAAAAACATACTTGTTCAAGTGGAAAAATATGTCAAGTGCATATGTAATTTTTCATATCAATTATTTCTTGAATTAAGGAATCTGATAACATGTTTCTGAAGGTACAAACCAATAGATACAATGAGTTCACACATAAATATTATAAAAAATCTAATAAGATTGGCCTAGATAATCCAGTCCAAAAGAATTATTTTATTTGAAATAGCTATGAATAAATGAAACTAGAGTTATTTTGTTTACTTGCAGGTCATAAATCTTTCTCTTTGAATGAATAAATAAAATGTATAGTCATAAATAATATAAGTGTGCAGAACTTTTTATAAACTTATCCTTGCACACAAAACACATTCTAATTGATATCCACATGAGAGAACTAATACATACTCCAAGAAAATTGATTGAATCACCCAATATAATATATAATGCTTGAATTTATGATCATACCTAGCACAACACAAAATTTGCATTCATTCCATGAAACTTAGCTTCCTGAGAATTAACTGGAATTCAAAATTTTCAGGTTACTTAACTTTCATTATAAAGTATATACTGTCAAATTGAATTATGTTTAATGTATATTGCAAATAACTTTTTCTGTGGCACTTTAATTCTATAACATAGTACAGTATAAAGGATATTACCAAAAGACTTTATGTAGACATGTTACATATTTAACTTACCATTTTATGAAATCTATATTTAAATATTTATTTGAAATTATTTTAATTAACAATCCAAATCAGCAAGTTAATCTGTTAATATCAACCATATAAAATATTAAAATATGACATTGATAATAAGAAATCTTTAGATTATATTATTAGATATTAAAATTTCTTTACAACAAAATCAGTTAAATAAAATCATTTAAAGTTTTTAAGCCTAAATATTCCAATGAGAACTTGAAAAAATATTGTTTTATAAGAGATTTACATTCATTAACTTAAATTAAAAAGGTAATCAAGGGCCCGGAGAGATAGCACAGAGGCGTTTGCCTTGCAAGCAGCCGATCCAGGACCAAAGGTGGTTGGTTCGAATCCCGGTGTCCCATATGGTCCCCCGTGCCTGCCAGGAGCTATTTCTGAGCAGACAGCCAGGAGTAACCCCTGAGCACCGCCGGGTGTGGCCCAAAAAAACCAAAAAAAAAAAAAAAAAGTAATCAAGCTCTAGTATGTGTTTCTTAAAATATATGAGGTGATCAGAAGAATTAGGATAGTATAACAATCAAGTAAATAAAATAATTATGAAAATATTGAAAGGATATAACTGAATATCAACAACTATTATTTCTATATATATGCCTCTAAATTCAAAAACTTCCACAAAAATATAAATAACAACTATGCAACAATTAATCAACTTAAAATACTTAACCCTTTAAGCATTCCAAATGCCTTTGCATAAATAGGAGCACATATAAATATATAATAAGAATCAAAGCCAATAAATATATATTTAATCATGCAAATGGGTTTTCTTTATTGGATAACAATTAAATTTTGTCAAATTCGGGTAAATTTTAGACCAATTTCTGTACTAGAAGAGTATGCACAAAGGTTACAAGTAAATAGACTACAAATGGTCACTGATTACCAAGAGACCTAGTCGAAAATGTATGTAGACTTTCTTACTTAAGTAAGCAAACTAAGTTCATACATAAAGATCAAATACTTCTGAATAAAATTCTTTGGTAGATTATGTCTTTTACTGGAAATTAGTTTCCTGACAAGCTTATTGTATAATTCATATCATGCAATTAAAGTGAAAGTATATTTTTCAACAAAAGTATCTACATTCTCATTTCTTTTGCCTATTACATAAAAAGAGAAAGGAAGGGAAGGGATGGGAAGGAAAGAGGAGGGGAGGGAACGGTAAGAGAAAGAGGGGGAGAGGAGGGAACTGTGAAATCCAAGTATTAAAAGGGACAGGTTGAATAGAATTTCCATTAAGCTCTAAAAATGAAGAGAAGTTAGACTAAAAAACAATTAATATGTAGGCTGGAAGCCACTCCTGGGCTTGTTACTCATTGGAGCATAAACTTTAGAAAGTGCTCCTGAGAATCATGGTTCACGATTTATCATCCAGTGTTGCATTTAAGGTAGCAATTTCTCTAGATTTCATCTGCCAGAACAGATGTTTCCTTAAGAACAGTTGTTTAAAAGCATTTCTTTTATATAATGTAAGTAGTCAGGTTTTCTCTCCAGACCCTCTTTAGCATGGTGCTTCTTCAATATAAGTGACAGGTTGGAGAAAGTAATAT
Source organism: Suncus etruscus (assembly GCF_024139225.1). Classification (NCBI taxonomy): domain Eukaryota; kingdom Metazoa; phylum Chordata; class Mammalia; order Eulipotyphla; family Soricidae; genus Suncus; species Suncus etruscus. The sequence continues at coordinate 53,484,363 of NC_064860.1, read as the reverse complement.
GTGATTTGAAGAATACTTAGCAAAATGGGAATTTCAAATGTGGGTCTCTAAAGGCTTCCCAGTTTCAGCAAGGCCTTATATTTTATTCAACAACATTTTGCATTTTTCCATGATGTGATATTATCTTTCTTCAATTTATAAGATAATTCTGATATTTCTCTTCTGTCCAATAGAACTCTCCCTTAAGAAAGCTTTCTCTTGATGGGGCAAACCAATAACACAGCAGGTAAAGAGTTTACCTTGTAAGCGGCTGACCCATGACCAATCTGGATTTGATTCCTGGCATCCCATAAGGTCCCTCAAGCCTGTCATGAGAGAACACTGAGCCCAGAGCTAAAGTATCCCTGAGCAGGTGTTGCCAAAATAAAAGGAGCTTTTTTTTTTCAGTTCAAACAATCAGTGAAATATCTCTTAGTGACTAAAGAGTTAACATTGCTAAAAGTTCACATTCTAAGGCAAAAGAAAATTCACTTCACTGCCTTTGGTCTGTAATAAATATGGAATATATTTAGATGTACCTGAGATAACAGAATTTGGAAGCATATATATATACAAATTATTTAATTTTCTTTAATTTTAACATTATTAAGTTAATAGATATCAATTTCTACCTAGAATAAAATGAGAGCTTATTTTTAATAAATGAAAAACTGGACCATGTCACCATTTAGCAGTCAACATAGATCCTCGAAGAAATTAGGAAGGTGAACTGAAAGATTCTCCTCTGTAATATCTGAGCAAGTAATCTCCAGATGTTTTCTTAGGGCTGGAAAGATAGTACAAAGGTATACTAATGATCTAGCATGTGACCAACCCTGGTTTGATCCCTTGAAACACCTATAGGGACCCAAATCCCACCTGGAACAACTACTAAGCTAAGAGTCAAGAATAAGTCTAAGCACTGTCAAATAAGGAAAAATAAATAAATAAATAAATAAATAAATAAAAATTTAGGAAGAATACATTGAGATTATTAGAATTTTTAACATGGCATCTCTTGTAATCCTGTTTGTATTTATTGCATTTTTAAATTAGAGTACATAAACTTTATAAAATGAAAATAAAGATAAAATTGTATTTGGAGGGTGGAGTACACCTTGGTGCTCAGGGGTTACTCCTGGCTCTGTACTCAGGTGTAACTCCTAGCAAGGTTCAGGAGATCATATGGAATTCAGGTGATCAAACCATGGTGCCTAATGCAAGGTAAACAAATTACTACTGCACTGTTCAGCCTGCATGCTTTTATTTGTATTTAAAGGAAAAGAAGGCACAATTTCTGAAGAGATTTTTGGTATTCAAAAAAATCCTGAAATTAATGCCATCAAGTTACTATTACTCTCAGAGGAAAGGTAACTAATTTAGTAAACTCCTTTTAACAACATCTAAAAGATAATGAAAATATACATTAATAGTACAAATTTGGAAGATCAGTGTTTAAAAAGAATGGTCTCAGAAAGTTTTCCTGCGAAAGAAACAGAATCTTCAACAATACCAACAGAACTAACAACAAAATGCTATGCCATTCACAGGAGACTTTTCTTAAGGAGACTACTTTGATGAGGACAGGGTTGTTTAGTTTTTAGTAACGAACACTAAATGAATACATATCTTGTGTGTATTATCTGGCAAAGAACTTCTTCATCTCTTAAAAATGGTAAAAGCAGGTTTAACCTTTCTTCCAACTGACAGAACTTTACAAGAAAAAACATCTAATCTCATCAAAAAATGGTGAGAAGAAATAAATAGACACTTTGATAAAAAAGAAATACAAATGGCAAAAAGGCACATGAAAAAATGCTCCTCATCACTTATCATCAGGGAGATGCAAATCAAAACAATGATGAGATACCATCTCACACCACAGAGATTGGCACATATCACAAAGAATGAGAACAATCAGTGCTGGCGAGGATGTGGAGAGAAAGGAACTCTTATCCACTGCTGGTGGGAATACCGTCTAGTCCAACCTCTATGGAAAGCGATATGGAGATTCCTCCAAAAACTGAAATTGAGCTCCCATTCGACCCAGCTATTCCACTCCTAGGGATATACCCGAGAAACACAAGAATACAATAAAAGAAACCCTTCCTCCCACCTATATTTATTGCAGCACTATTCACAATAACCAGGCTCTGGAAACAACCAAGATGTCCTTCAACAGACAAATGGCTAAAGAAATGTGGTACATATATACAATGGAATATTATGCAGCTGTCAGGAGAGATGAAGTCATAAAATTTTCTTATACATGGATGTACATGGAATCTATCATGCTGAGTGAAATAAGTCAGAGGGCGAGAGAGAGACGCAGAATAGTCTCACTCATCTATGGGTTTTAAGAAAAATAAAAGTCATGTTTGCAACAATCCTCAGAGACAATGAGAGGAGGGCTGGAACTTCCAGCTCACTTCATGAAGCTCACCACAAAGAGTGTTGAGTGCAGTTATAGAAATAACTACACTGAGAACTACCATAATCATGTGAATGAATGAGGGAACTGGAAAGCCTGTCTAGAGTACAGGTGATGGTGGGGTGAGATGGAGGGAGATTTGGGACATTGGTGGTGGGAATGTTTCACTGGTGAAGGGGGGTGCTCTTTACATGACTGAAACCTAATCACAATCAAATATGTAATCAAGATGTTTAAATGAAAAAAAAAAGAAAAAAACAAGTTTCAGATGGTACGTGTACTCCTTAATTTCCCTCCTTTTCCAGTTCAGAGAGTTCCACTTATATTGATAAAGTAAATTTACTGATTTTTATAATGTTTCCAAAGTGCAATTGAATAAATAAAAAGTTTTGGTAAGTGGTTAGGTAGCTAAGCCTTGAAATACCGAGTGCAACATTGAGAAGTCAGTTCACACAGCAGAAGGCATGCTCAGTGGGGCAAGACAACAAATGTATCTGACCCCAATAAATGAATGGGTTACGTGCGTGCAAAATTTGATCTTTAAAATAAATTATTAAAAATGTGCTTCAAAGAAGAAGCATGACATAGTAAAGAGGTGGAATAAGATGTGTACCTTTAGTGAACTCTAAAGTATTCATTATAGAGGATAGATTTTTATCCCTCTAATCCCCTGAGAAAGAAAGGCTCTAAGGAGGAGTAAAGCTGGGCATGAATTCAGAAAATGTTTTTATTTCAGTGAGCATCTACTGAAGAAGTTATAAATTTTGCAACCATTGTAATAAAGTATGAGTGTCATTATTCTATGAAGCATGGTGATCTTATTTTATTCCTCCCGATATAATTGTCCTTGTCTCTCCTGATAATCCTGTGGATTTAAACATTCTTAAAATAAGACAAAAAGCAGAACAGCTAATTTATTTAAATTTTTTATCAATGTCCTATCTTTTTGACATATCCAAGATTAGTTATTTAAATAGATTTTTAATAAGCATAATTAAATACAGCATCTTGTTCCAAAAATACAAATAACTCTGTTAGTAAAATACTAACAAGCTACTGATCAAATATGCTAAGAAGTTAAGGCTTCCTGTGTTAGAGAGTTGCAGGTTTGGTGAAACTTTACTTCATGATTCTCTAACTTTCCGTGCTGGAAGTTTCTAGGAAGGGTCTCTTTTAAAAGGCACTAATTCCATTTATGAGAGATCCAGTCATATGACGCCATCAGCCTTAAAGGGTAAATTCCACTTCCGAATACCAACCAAGTGGGATTAAATTTTAGCAACTGGATTATTAATTGAGAGGATTCAAACATTGTCTATTGTACAGAATTATCTTACTATGTGCATGCTATACATGCACTATAAAATTCTCTATAGTATATAGATAGTCTTTAAGAACAGCTTTACATAAACCACAACACTAAACTTTTATTTTTAAGTTGGCAATAATTTTTGAGCTTATTTATTCTAGCACTAAAATCATATATTAGACATATGAGATATTCCTTTTTAATATGGCAAAAGAGTTTATCTTTTGAATCAAAATATATCCTTCAGACATTTGATGTTATTGCTGATATTCCTGACTAATAAATAATTACTCACTTTCTTATTTTATGCTGTAGTTATCATGTTGAACAGAAACATAAATTGCATGTGAGGTTTCAGGGTTGAGGTATCAGGCAATTGACTAACTCTGATAAACATGGCATAAATTGACTTATTAATTTAATAGATTCAAGTTGGAAAAGTAAGAATGGTGAGGATTTCTCTCATTTACCAAAATATAAGGTTTGTAATATTTAGTCTTTCCTATTTAACATTGTGCTAAATTGTATGACTCACATTTATTATTATCTAACTCATAATATTCCAAATGATGTAATGCATTATTATTTCTGTGCTTTTGCACAATTTCCTTTCTACCTTATTGCTATTCCTTGGAATATAATACTCATATTTTCCTAGTTTTGCTGATTATCATTAAAACTTCAGTGTTTAGATTGGATGACTTTTCTATACCTCAGTTGTAGGATTGATTGTCAACTTTGGAAAAACTAATCGCTCCCAAACTTTCAACACAGATATTATTTTAAAATAGTGAACCGCTATAGCTGTATATTTTTCCTGTGATACTATAAGTGCCATTTACTTGATCACTAGCTCAGTACCTAATTCAATATGCAGGCTATAGTTTATATTATTTAATGTCTTGTAATAATTGAGTAAGTAAAAAATCATATAGCCCAATAAAAGGACATCGATTGCATTTTCCTTTTGCACCCAGATAAAATGTAAAAAACACAACCACAGTTTTTTTATTATCTTACTTTTCCCCTGCTCATTTCAACTAGTTGTTTACTTTTGCTTTAATTCTAGTACATATTTTAGGTTCTTTTTGGATAGTAATTAAGACTGTTTTATGGAAGTAGTAAGAAAAATCATTTCAATTTTTAAAGAAATGGACACCATATGCCATAGGAGCTGCTTGTTTTGTTTCCTCATACATTCCTCATACAAATGTCAACAAAGTGTTGAAACTATAGTCCTTTGCAATGTTTTTGTAAGATTAGTAAAATAAGCATTTTATATTCTTATTCCTTAAATGATTGCATCAATTTTGGAGTGCTTACTATTTACTTTCATATACGCAATAAAAAATCAAAACATAGCCAATAGGTGTTTTACAAATTTCTCTAATTTTACAATTATTTAAAATTACCTATTTACAATTAGCTATTTACAAATATCTCTATTTTTGATTTAATAAAATAATTTCACAAATAAATCTTTTTAAATTGCACCATTCTTTTAATATTTTTAGATTTTTCATGACTTTGTATGTTTAGGCAGGATTGACACCAACTTCAGAATTCAGCCTTCACAGATTTAGAAACTATGTGCTTTAAAATTAGCATTGGTCCACAAATGTACCGTGAACGTGAACCTTTGCTTGCATATTAGCAGCTCTCAGGTAACAAGTCTACTCTGTGCCGTTATAATGGTTGAGAGAAATTCTTCTTCTGCATTGTACCTTAATTCCATCTCCAGCTTTAAAAGTCAACTATTTTCAGGCTATCACAACCATGGGAATATCTTATAAAATTTGAAATCTTTTTCACACTTTCTTCTTAAAAGGATTAAATTTAGCATCATTTTATGCAGCTACATAACACCCTGTATGAATTTTATTATCATGAATCCTCTGAAACAAATTAGTTTTCTCTTCAAAACAGTTCTCTCATCTTCTCCTATTTCAGTATCTGATACAATTCTGTAAATATGACATATTTATTAGTTTATGAAATATACAGCTATGAAAACTGAGAACAACCAATAGCTGTACTTTATTTTCCATTCTTGAGTATTGTCTTCATTGTCATATCAAAGTAAATAACTCTACTTTCAATTAGTAAATCATCTAATGGAAACTTCAGATTTCTCAGTGATTAGCTTTCTTTAGTTTATATTTCTGTTATAGGTGATTGTGTTTTAAAAAGACATATATAGGATAACCTTCCAAATAGTGATATAATTATCTTTTTCTCTTTTTATTAAATCTGATTGTTTTCTTTTGGCATTCTTATTTGCTAAGGCTTTGTAGAAGCTATTAAACATATAATTAGCCCTAGATTATTTACAGAAAAGGGATAAATATTTCTGAAAAGTTTTCTTAGAAAGTATTACGCAAATATAGTGGGTAGGACATGCTTTGCATGCAAACACCAGGGTTCAATTTTAAGCTCCTCTATTGGTTCTTCGTAGCTTTTTTGGTAGCTATGCTCGAGTGTAGAACTAAAGGAAGCCATGTGAATTGCTGGGTGTGGTCTAAAACAAAAAGATAAATACTATGAATTTGATAATGTATCAAGAGTGTATGATGGATACTTAACTGTCAGGGAAGATACCATGATCATGAAGGTTGTTTCCCCTTGGTGAGGTTTATCCATTGCACTACGGTTGTGCTGACCCCTGCAATTTCCCCAAATGTTGGAAACTCAGCTGCATAAAAAAAAGAGTATATGATGGTATTTTAAAGATCCATCATGTTGATCTATTTGAACTGTGTTGAACTATTGTGACGAGTTGAAGATTTTCTAGAGCAGGTCAAAGTAACAGTATATAGCATTTTCAATCCAGCATGGACGAGGACTGGTGGGATAGTTCAGAGACTGATTTTGATATTTGACTTTCATTCAGCAGGCCCTGTTTCAAACTCTATCTTTGCATAGGAGTCCTTTAGCTGCCTTAGGAGTGATCCTGAACACAGAAACAGGAAATAACCTGAGTATTGCTATGTCCTCCCACAATACCCCATAAGGGAAGCAATATTTTTGTTGTAATCTTTGAAGAACAATTGTTTAACATTTGTCATCCAATTGCTTCTCAATGGGATAAATATAGTATATTGTAACATTTAAAAAAATGTACTGGTTTTAATTTGGTTAATTCAAAATAAAATTAAACTCCTATTATCTTTCCCTAATTATGTTTGAGAAATGCTCTCAAAAAGGCTTACTAATTATTTTACCTTCTCTAACTTAATTTTCTTAAATCAAATTTATTTAAATTAAATAAAATCTATTATGGACATTTCAGTTGTCTTTCTCATTGATCAAGCTTATAATGAAAGTATTCTAAGTTTCTAAATCAGCTTCAATCTCAATAAATGCACTCATGTATTATATAGAACCTCTCCTTTATAAATATATTTTACACTGTTATATTTTAGATTTAGTCTAGTATACTAATAACTAATCTGGTCATAGTGTTAGATAATATCAGTGGAAGCGACCAACAAAATAAGAAAGCAAAGGAAAGTATTTTAGGTAATATAATTACTTTTGGTGCTTACATTTGATGACCATATTGAGGAGACAGTTTCTGATCCATGAAAAACAGATTTATTCAAAGAGTTAAACATCATGAAAAGATGGCAGCCACATGCCACCCCAAATCATTTTGTGTTCAACACCTGCTAGAGAGAATTCTATAGAGAAATAGAATATGGAGAATATTTTAGGAAGGGAGTGACTATAGTCTGGGGGAAGCAGAGTATTCAGTTAGCTCATTCAGGGCCTGACCTCAAAGATTCATTTCTAATGAGACTGCAAATAAATATTTCTGATTAAGTTTTTCATAGTCTTTCTATTTCTTAGTGGAAATAATTGGGGGTGGAAGGAACCTATTTCACACTTTCAACCATCCCTATTCAAATGGATATTCTGGTTTCTAGTAGTGAGTCCAACTCCTAATTACTTTTGTCTGGTTTCCATATCTCTAAGTAACATTACTTCTACATTACAAGTGGAAGCATTACAAAAATATTGCCCATTTGTCTTTTCCCCCATTATACTTACTGCAGTTTAATAGTGAGGATGAGAAATGAGTTTACACTATAATAGTTAGGAGCAATGAATAAACTAATATTCCGGAAACTGAGAATTCAGCACATGAGAAGTAGATTGTGGTATGTAGTGTTCTACTGTAATATGGTTCTCTCAATATGAGAAACTAAACATGCTCCAACTTGTAAAACTTGTAAAATTTTATTCTGAACAGAAAGTAATTCTCTAATTTACCTATTCCTTGGATGAGGTGAGATTTATTCTGCATTTCACTAGGTTTTTCCTTTCTGTGTTAGAACATTTTGTGGGGCTTACTGGGCTAAAGGACTTTACTAAGGGGAAAATCATTTTGTCACAGAAGTTTTTATAAATAAATACTTTAACTGAATCATCTTGAAATATACATTTTACAAAATTGTTCATGGTTAATATTCAGATATACAATGTCCAAAACTCTTCCCCAGTGCATATTTCCATACACAAAGTGCAATCATTCTGTCATTCTTCCCTAAGATTCACTTTGCCCTGCATAATGCTTAACATAATAGTCTATGTATAAGCAAATATAATGACTTTATTTTTTTTTTAACAGTTGCAAAGAATTTCATTGTATAGATGTACCGTAGTTTATTTAGCCACTCATCTCTTCATGGACACAGGTTGTTTCCAGATATACAATGCTGCAATGAATATAGGAGTCCAAAGGGCTTTTCTGAAGTTTGGGGGCCCCTAGATTATATTTCTAGAAGTGGTATTCCTGTGTCATACAAGACCTCTATTTCATGGTTTTAGAGGATAGTTCATATTGTTTTTTTCTGCCAAAGAGTATAATTTAATATTACAAATATGACAGCTAGTTGACCATTTTTTAATTGTAAGAATTTATTCAAGAGACAAAATTTCTATGGAAACAACCACAATTGTCTTAAACATTCCCAGGATCCAAGCCTCTACCAGAGAAGACCTACCACTGCTTTGGCATTGACTGACTCCAAAGAGTACTCCCAACACCCAGGCGACTCAGCAACAGTCTGCATGCAGAGCAGATCGCTCTGCATTTAATGATATGCTGAAACTAGAGGATGCTCCACACCAGCCTGACATCAACAGAAGAAATGCACAGAATCCAGAGTCTTTAAATATAAAAGTCTGATACCAACTATAGCTAAAGTGTGCAAAAGTTTCACTGGGACGTTGACAATAACTGGAGTTGGATAGATTGGTATGCCTGGAACCCAGAGTCTGTCCTATGCCAATGAACTTCTGGGGTGAGGCCTTTTTATAATCAGGTCAAGGACTTTTTTTCCATTTCTCCATTTTTCTGGACCTATGCAAACATTGGCGATTGCCACTATCACACCTTTACTATATATATTTTTTACTCTTATTCTTTAAGGAAAAAAAATACAACTTACTGAACTTATAAACAAATTACTGTAATAAAGTGCCTGTCTCGAATGCAGGTAGGGGATGGGAAGGGGGGATGGGGTAATGTTGCACTGGTGAGGGGGGGTATTCTGGTTATGACTGTAACCCAAATATGATCATGTTACTTAAATAAAAAATATATTTAAAAAAAGAGACAAAATTTATTAACATAATGAGGTAAACTAACATAACATAATATAGTAACATAACATAACATATAATATAATTGATATAATATAATAATACATGTAAGTCAAAGAAAGTTTCTGATTAAAACACAATTTTTTTTCATAATGGCTTACATATCTTTCACAGTAGTATTTTATATACATATTAACATTGAATCAGGGGAATACCCATCACCAAATATGTCCTCCCCCCATCCCTGTTCACTTTCTACAACCTATATACCCCACCATCACCCCCTGGGCTGCTAGAGTATGTGGACCCCTCTTTGCCTGGCTTACTATTAGTGATCATATATCTTTTTGGACCTGGAACCCTCCCTTGTTTCCTCCTCTATTTAAAAGGCAGAGCAAGATAAATCGAGGTATGTAGTTTTGTTAGAAGGAAAGAAAATCAATTGAGGTACAAAATAAGAGGGGAAAAAAAAGTAAAATATGCTGAAAATGAGCAAAGTCCCTATAGATTAGAGGCTTCCAACCTCAGTTTGAGAGATGATGTGAAAAAGGTAATTGAAACACCATCATTCAGAAAAAAATATCAAATTAAATAACCAGTGAGCACTACAACAATAAAGACAAGCACCACACAACAATCTCGGTTCTAAAATCAAATCATGTTCAAGTGAAAAAGAGAGAGAAAGATAAGATAAAATAAAATAAAATAATATTGGAGACATCAACTTCAATCTCTACAACAAAATGAAGATGTCAAAAAAATCGATTGATCGATAAATAAATATGTGGAAAAATGAATATTTTGTGGGGTTTTTTTTTGCTTTGCTTTTCCCCCTGGATAGGCACAGTAAATATTGGGGATATTATAGAGAGAATTCCCTTGGCCTAGGAGATAGGGTTTCTCCATCCCTGAAGTATACTGTCATAGGATTAACTATAGACTCCTTGCATGATCATTTACTCTCCCCTTGTTGCTTTTGTGGTGTATGGAAGACTTCTTTGATGGTAAAATCAGACCTCTGTATCTAGAGATCTTGGTGGCTGTGCAGCTCAAGGAATGGAGCTTATGAGGTCTTTCTTTGTGGTCCTAGCAGTTATGCTTCTTCAGTGTCGTTTTAATCCATCTTTTGTAATTGGTGTTCTTGGTCATTATGTTGCTCTTAGGATGGAGCCTGGGATATGTGTGCACACATATAAACATATAGAAGTTAGCTTAGGTGTATATTAATGTAGAGAGGTGTGGAGAGCAAGAAGTCCGCTGAGTAATAAGTATTACAAAGGAAAGGAAAGTAATAGATCAACTTTTGGGTATGTATAGGTTTCATGTCTTGAGTACTGACCATTGTGTTAGTGAGGTCTATCTATATAGGGGTTTACCCTTTTCAGTTTTGTCCACAGCACTCTATATGTCAGATATCCTTTCCTATAGAGGAGGTAACCATGTGGTTTTTATTTGACATAGATGTAGTTGATGATAGTGAGGAGGAGAAGGTGGAAGAAGATGGAGACTAGAAGAGAGAATAGGAAAAACAAAACAAAAAGAAACAATCAAACACCAACAACAACAAAATTACGAGGTAATGAGAAGAGAGGATATAAGAGCAAGGGCATGTTAGTTTGGTTGAAAGCGTTCGATGCTTGGGCCCTGTGGTAAAATATCTGTAGGTCTCAGTTGTTAGTTCAGTGATCTGGCTGGTCATGTGCTTCAGATCCTAAAATAAGGCATAATCTAGAGTTAATGGGTATGTTAAAGAGTTTTATCCGGCCATTTTCATGATTCAAGCAGAGTATGATGCCTCATGTGACTGAGCACCGAGGTACCACCATAGGATGTTCACACTTTGTATACAGGAACCCCTATGGACAGAAAAAATGAGAGGTTATTTTAAATGTGGTAAGGTTAAGGCATTCAAATATAATGATTTGAAGTGTTTCCGTTGGATTCAGTAAGTTCCCATCTTAATCTTACCTGTAATCCACTATAAATTCTCTAGTAAATTATTATGGGCCTTTGTAGTAAAACGATAATTACATACCTGTTCTCTCTATGCTGCTGATTCTGTTGTTGCTCATTTCTTTATGATATAATGTGTAGTTGGGCTTTGTGTTGTTTCTCTCTCCTTTGTTTTGGGCTCTACTCCCCAGTATATGGTGAGTATTACTGCGTTTGAGGTTTCTATCCTGTTACACCCTGTTATTTAATCGCGGGGTATTGGTTGTATATTTGGTGTATATTCTAGGTACTTTAGAATAGTGCTATCATTCTGTGTTTATCTTTCATCTTCTGGCTTGCTTCGTTTAACATAATATGTTCTAGGTCCAACCACGTTGTTGCAAAGTCTGTGATTGTATCATTTCTGACTACGATGTAGTATTCCATTGTGTATAGATACCACCTCTTAATCATCCACTCATCTGTTGTTGGACATCGAGGTTGGTTCCAAGACTTGGCTATTATACTGAATGCTGCAGTAAATAGTGAGGTGCACACATACTTTGGGATGAATGTCCTTTCGACTTGGGGGTAGATACCTAGGAGAGTGATGCTGGGTCAAATGGGAGCTCAATTCTGAGTTCTTTGAGCACTCTCCAGACTGTTCTTCATAGGTGTTGGACTAGGGGGCATTCCCACCAGCAATGGATTAGAGTTCCTTTCATACCACATCCACGCCAACACAAATTATTCCCATTATTTTTTATGTGAGCCATCCTCACTGGTGTAAGGTGGTACCTCATGTTGTCTTGATTTTGATTTCCCTAATGAGTGAAGGTGAGCATGTTTTCATGTATTGGTTGACCATCTTTCTGTCTTCCTCGGAGAAGTGTCTATTCATTTCATCTCTCCATTTTTTATGGCTTTATTTGGTTTTGGGGGACTCAGCTTTATGAGTGGTGTGTATATTCTGGTAATCAGTCCTTTATCTGATGAGTTAAGTGCGAAAATTTTTTCCCATTCCATTAGCTGTCTTCTTGTTTTAAATTGGGTTTCTTTGTCATGGAGAAGCTTCTTAGTTTGATGTAATCCCATTTGTTTATGCTTTATGCTAAAATCATTGCCATTGGTGTACCATCCTCAAATACATTTTTAATATATAGGTCTTCGAGTGTTCTGCCTATTTTTTCCTCAATAAACTTTATAGATTCTGATCTAGTTTCAAGGTCTTTAATCCATTTTGAGTTGACTTTTGTATAAGGAGTGAGGTATGGGTCAATTTTCAGTTTCTTACAGATGGTTTTCCAGTTGTACCAACACTATTTGTTGAAGAGACTTTCTTTGTTCCATTTCAAGTTCCTGGCTCTATTGTCAAATATTAGTTGACTGTATATCTGGGGATTTTTGTCTGGAAATTCTTTTCTAGCCCACTGGTCTGAGGCTCTGTTTTTGTTCCAATACCATGCTCTTTTGATCACTATGGCTTTATAGTATATCTTCAGGTTAGGTAAAGAGATGCCACCCAACTTCTTGTTTTTTAGTATCTTTTTGGCTATCCTGGGTCTTTTGTGGTTCCAGATGAATTTTATGATTGATTGTTCTAAGTCTTGAAAGAATGATGCCTGGATTTGGATGGGGATTGCATTAAATCTATATAGAAGTTTGGGTAGGATAGTCATTTTGATTATGTTGATTCTACCTACCCATGAGAATGGGATGTTCTTCCATTTCCTTTGATCCTCTTCAATTTTTTTGAAGTGTTTTGAAATTTCCCTGGTATAAACTCCTCACTTCCCTTGTAAGGTTGATTCCTAGGTACTTGATATTTTTTAAAACTATTTTAAATGGAATTGTATTTTTAATCTCTCTCTCCTCAGTTTGTATAGAGAAAAGCTACTGCCTTTTGTGTATTGACTTTTTATCCAGCCATTTTGCTGTAATGGTTAATAGTTTCTAGGAGTTTTACTGTGGACTCTTTAGGGAGTTGTTTTTTTTCTTTTTTTCTTCTATATATGAACATCTTGATTACATAAATGATTGTGATTAGGTTTCAGCCATGTAAAGAACACCCCTTCACCAGTGCAACATTCCCACCACCAATGTCCCAAATCTCCCTTCATCCCACCACACCCCAACCTGTACTCCACACAGGCTTTTCAGTTCCCTCATTCATTTACTTGATTATGGTAGTTCACTGTGTAGTTATTTCTATAGCTGTACTCACCACTCTTTGTGGTGAGCTTCATGAAGTGAGCTGGAAGTTCCAGCCCTCCTCTCATTGTCTCTGAGGATTGTTACAAAATGACTTTAATTTTTCTTAAAACCCATAGATGAGTGAGACTATTCTGCATCTCTCGCTCCCTCTGACTTATTTCTCTCAGCATGATAGATTCCATGTACATCCATGATTAGAAAAATTTCATGACTTCATCTCTCCTGACGGCTGCATAATATTCCATTGTATATATGTACCACAGTTTCTTTAGCCATTCATCTGTTGAAGGGCATCTTGGTTGCTTCCAGAGCCTGGCTACTGTGAATAGTGCTGCAATAAATATTGGTGTGAGGAAGGGCTTTTTGTATTGTATTCATGTGTTCTTAGGATATATCCCTAGGAGTGGAATAGCTGGGTCGAATGGGAGCTCAATTTTCAGATTTTGAAGGAATCTCCGTATCACTTTCCATAGAGGCTGTACTAGGTGGCATTCCCACCAGCAGTAGATAAGAGTTCCTTTCTCTTCACATCCCCGCCAGCACTGATTGTTCTCATTCTTTGTGATGTGCGCCAATCTCTGCGGTGTGAAGTAGTATCTCATCGTCGTTTTTATTTGCATCTCCTTGATGTTTAGTGACGAGGAGAATTATTTCATGTGCCTTTTTTGCCATTTGTATTTCTTTTTTATCAAAGTGTCTGTTCATTTCTTCTCCCCTTTTTTTATGAGATTAGATGTTTTTTTTTTTTTTTTGTAAAATTCTGTCAGTGCCCTGTATATTTGGGATATTAGCCCCTTATCTGAAGGGTGTTGGGTGAATAGTTTCTCCCACTCGGTGGGTGACTCTTGTATCCTGGGCACTATTTCTTTTGAGGTGCAGAAGCTTATCCTCAATGGACAAAAACTAAAAGCCTTTCCTCTTTAGAGTTTTTGATGTATATCATCATATCGTCTGCAAAAAGTGATAGTCTGAGTTCCTCTTTCCCAATTTGAATTCCTTTGATTCCCTTTTCTTGTCGGATTGCTATTGCTAGGACTTCTAAGATTATACTGAATAAGAGTGGAGAGAGTGGACAGCCATGCCTAGTTCCTGACCTTAGTGGAAATGCGACTAGGTTTTTGCCATTAAAGATAATGTTGGCTGTGGGTTTTTCATAGATTGCTGTAACTATCTTGAGGAAGGTTCCTTCTATCCCTATTTTGCTGTGTCCTCAACATGAACGGGTGTTGGATTTTGTCAAACACCTTCTCTGCATCAATTGATATGATCATTTGTTTTTTTTTTGTCTTTTTGTTGTTGATGTGATGTTGATGTTGAGTGATTTGCATATGTTGAACCAACCTTGCATTCCTAGGATAAATCCCACATGGTCATGGTAAATAATCTTTTTGATGAGGTGCTGGATTCGGTTTGCTAAGATTTCATTGAGTATCTTTACATCTATGTTCATTAGTGAGATTGGTCTGTAATTTTCTTTCTTGGTGATGTCTTTGCCATCTTTGGGAATGATTGTGATGTTAGCCTCATAAAAGGAGTTGGGGAGAAGTCCTGTTTTTTCGATGGGTTGGAAGAGCCTGTGGAATGTGGTAGTATATCTTCTCAGAATGTTTGATAGAATTTACCTGTAAATCCATCTGGGTCTAGACTTTTGTTTTTAGGGAGCTTCTTAATTACATCTTAAATTTCCTCTGAAGTGATTGGTCTAGGCTTTCTAGGTATTCCTTTTCCAGTCTTGGAAGATGGTATTTTTCCTGGAATCTGTTTATTTCTACTGGGTTCTCTAGCCTGAGTATAATTTTTCATAATATGATCTCATGATATGTTGTATCTCTTGGGCTTCTGTTGTAATCTCTCCCCTTTCATTTGTGATCCTACTGATTTGGATATTTTCCCTCTTTTGTAGGTGAGTTTTGCCAGTGGTTTGTCTATCTTGTTTATTTTTTTGAAAAACAAGCTCTTGGTCTCATTGGTTTTTGTATTGTTTTCTTAGTTTCTATGTTGTTTATTTCTGCTCTGGTTTTTTATTATTTCTTGCCTTCTGGTTGTGGTTGAATTTCTTTGCTGCTGTTGTTCCAATCTCTTGAGATGATCCTTTAAACTGCTGATTTTGTCATTTTCCTGTTTCTTGACATAGGCCTGTATTGCTATGAGTTTCCCATTAATTACTGTTTTTGCTGTGTCCCACAAATTGTGACAAGTTGTCTCTTCATTATTGTTTGTCTCTTTTTTTTTTTTGTGGTTTTTGGGTCACACCCTGCAGTGCTCAGGGGTTATTCCTGGCTCCATGCTCAGAAATCGCTCCTGGCAGGCACAGGGGACCATATGGGACGCCGGGATTCGAACTGATGACCTCCTGCATGAAAGGCAAACGCCTTACCTCCATGCTATCTCTCCGGCCCCTATTTGTCTCAAGGAATCTTTATTTTTCTTCCTTGAGTTGCTGTTTGATCTAGCTGTTGTTGAGCAGCATGTTGTTCAATCTCTAGTTATTAGCTTTCTCCATTGTGTCTTCTTACAGTTCATATTGACCTCTGTTGCATAGGGATCTGATAAGGGTGCTTCTAATGATCCTTACATTTGTGGTCTTATATAGGTTAAATTTGTAGCCTAAGACATGGTCTATTCTGGAGAAGGTTCCATGTGGGCTTGAGAAGAATGTGTATTCTGTTTTCTGGGGGTGGAGGGCCCTATATAAGTCTATTAGCCCCAGATATTCTAATTTTCATTTAGGGCTCTTATCTCTTTGCCATTTTTCTGTCTGCTGGATTTGTCCAGTGATGATAGTGTGTTATTGAAATCACTTATTATTAGCACATTTGCCTTCATGTGTTTCTCCTGATTAGTAACTGCCTCACATATTTTGCTGACTCTACATTAGGTGCATAAATATTGATCAGGGTTAGTACCTCTTGATCTATTTTTCCCCTGATTAGTATGTAATGACCCACTTTGTCTCTGATCACTTTCTCAAGGTAGAATGGAATTTGGTCTGATATAAGAATGGCTGTCCCTGCTCTTTTTTTATTTTCCATTGGCTTGAAATATTGATTTCCATCCTTTTATTCTAATCCTTTGCCAGTCCTGTACTTGTAGGTTTGTTTCTTGATGGCAGCAGAAGTCTGGTTTATGTTTTTTAATCCAGTTCTCTACTATATGTTTTTAATGGGAGAGTTTAATCCATTAATATTTAGGGAGATTATTGACAGAGAGGGCTGTTGTGCAGTTGTGTGTATAGGGTTGTTGTTGTTGTTGTTGTTGTTGTTACAAATGGGGATTTTGAATGTGTAGTTCATCTCTGAGTAGATCATTTACGATAGGTTTTGTTTCCACAAATACTGCAAGTTCGTTTTTGTTTGAGAATGTTTTTAGGCTACCATCCTATATGAATGACAGTTTTGCGGGATATTGTACCCTACGATGAAAATTTCTTTTATTCAGTCATTTAAATATTTTATTCCACTGTTTTCTTGCTTGAATTGTTTCAAATGGGAGATCTGGTTTGATTCTTATGCCCCTTCCTTTGTACTTGAGGTTCCTTTTTTCCCTTACTGCTTTAAGGAGTTCATCTTTCTCTCTTTTTTTTTTCTTGCCATTTGGATTATTATATGTCTTGTTGGTTTATTAGGGTCTATTTTATTAGGGACTCTTTTC
Organism: Suncus etruscus; assembly: GCF_024139225.1. NCBI lineage: Eukaryota > Metazoa > Chordata > Mammalia > Eulipotyphla > Soricidae > Suncus > Suncus etruscus. Next base: position 53,467,240 of record NC_064860.1, on the reverse strand, counting down.
ACTTCCTGGATTTGCATGGAGTCCCCTTTCCAAAGGGTGGGTAAGCCTTCTACTATTATTTTCCTAATTACTTGTTCCTCCCCTTTCCCTGTTTCCTCCCCTTCTGGTATACCTACAATTTTTAGATTATTTCTTTTGTCTTTGTTCATTAAAGTACTGGACTTTTCCTTCCAGTGCCTTGCCTCTTAATTCCTTGATGGTTTCCTGGTCTTTTTTGGTTTGCAGTTTTCCTTTCAAGTACTACTATGTGCATCCCCATTTCTGTGATTCTGCTCTTCTGGCTTTTTACGGTGTCTGTTAATTCCTTTAATTGCTTTTGTATAAACTCTCTTATATTCTGTATCAGATCTTCTTTAATTCGGCTAATTTGTTCCTCCATGGATTTTTTGTACTTGTTGGCTAGTGATTCTCTCATTTCCTGTACCATGGCTTGCATTTCCTTTATCATGGTTGCTTTTAAATCTTCATTTCTTGGATCCGTGCATTTTGGTAAACTTGGGAACTTAGTAGGAGTTCTCTCTGTATATCCAGGTGTTAGGGCCCTCCTCAGTTTACCCATGTTTTTATGCATTTATTGGTGTGGCTTGAAGAGCAGTGCCTTCCAATTCAGCCTGCTTTTGCTCCCTGAGATTTGGGGCTGGGTCCCTTCTCTGGATTGCAGCTCTGAGTGGGACTGTTGGGTGGGCTGGCTGAAGTTTAGCCTCTAGTGTGCCCCCCCCCCTTTTTTTTTTTTACCAAAAGTCATACCACACTCTTAGAAAAAAATAATTTTAAGTTTTAGGGCAAGAGGAGAACACTCCATTAAAATATAGGGGGAAAGTGTATTAATGTGGATATCAGTACTTTTAACCCAAGATAGGTGAAAAATCACAAATGTAGGTGATAGATGGGGTCTAAATACAAGAGATTATGAACTATGGTAATAACACTTTTGTTCCACCTAAGACTATAAATTTAGAGTTTCTCAGAGAGCTTGGTATTGGTTTTAACCTGGGTGTGTCCCAAGCATTTCAATTTTTCTTTTATTTTTCTTTTATTTTTTATCTTTATTTAAACACCGTGATTACAAACATGATTATAGTTGTATGATTACAGTCATGTAAAGAACACCCCCCTTCACCAGTGCAACATTCCCACCACCAATTTCCCAGATCTCCCTCCTCCCCACTCCCCTTAGTGTGCCCTTTAGTGGGAGCCTGGTTAGTGTTCCCCCCTCTTGCTGCTAGCCAGTGCAGTACCACAACCTGGTCACAATGGTGGGGGGCGCTGTTGAGCCTGGCTCCTTTGCCCTCCTCCCCTACCTGGAAGTCAGTGGAGCTTCGCCTCCTCCAGGACTCTTGTCAGAAAACCCTCTCATCTATGATTCCTATCCCTTTCCAGCGGGGGAGCCAGAGACCTCGGAGATGCAGTGGAGGCAGGGAGGAGGCAGCAGGATGTCCCCTGGCGAATGCCACCCTGGGAAACTTCTCAGATGCGGCCAGGGGTGGGGTGGAGGCAGCGGAGGGTCTCCTATGTTCTGCCTCCCGGGAAAGCTCACAGACATAACGGGGGAGGGGCGGAGGCAAAGGAAGGTCTCCTACCTTGTGCCACCCGGGATACCTCACAGAGGCGATGGGGGGAGGGGAGGGACGGAGGCAAAGGAGGGTTCCCTGGCAAGTACCACCCCGGGAAAGCTCACTGACACGATGGGGGAGAAGGGCGGAGGCAAAGGAAGGTTCCCTGGCGAGTGCCACCTGGGAAAACTCACAGATGTGAGGGGTGGGGGGTTGGAGGCAAAGGGAGGTCCCCTGGCAAGTGCCGCCCCAGGAGACCTCACAAGCTACCTTGTGCTGCCCCAGGAAACCTCACAGCAGTTCATATTGTTTTTAAGAAAAGCTGGGCCATTTGACATTCCCACCAGAAGTGAATGAGTGTCCCATTCTCCTCCCATCTGGGCCAGCACTGGTTTTTCTTTTTGATATGTGCAAGTCTCTTACAGACTATTCTTAATTGTTTCTTGTATTAATGTATTTTAAAAGATAGTTAACTCTAAGGTTAAATTCTCCTTTTAATGTAAAAATTAAGGATTCTCAAAGAGAAAGTAACTGACTAAACAATACAAATGCCAGCAAAATATATTATTAGCTCATAAATTTTAATAGCTTTTGTTCTTTTTATTTATTTGTTTTTGTTTTGGAGACACACCCAGCAGAGACAAGAGGTGTCTTCTGGCTCTGAAATCAGAAATTTCTTTTGGTGGGCCCAGGGGACAATATGGGATGTTACAGATAGAACCCATATTGGGGCATACAAGGCTAGCCCCCTATACGCTGTTCTATCTCTCCTGCCTTTTACTCTTCTAAAACCAAATTTCTTAGAATTAAAATTTAATTTTATTGGAGAAAGGTTTTTATGTAAGACAAAAAAGGAAGCCAATAATAAATTGTCACTGTCTTTTAAGCCTAATTTCAATGGGAAGATCTGGGAAAGCATCAAATCTGACTCCTTGTCTGGGGCTATGGCTTTTTCCATTTTTTCTTTTTATTATTTCTTGTCTTCTCCTTAAAAGGCTAAGCTGGAGAGCAGTATAATTGAGCATAAATAATTCATCCTAAAAGGGTGGAATAATTCACAGAAGTCTTTAAACAGGAGATTGTAATGTATAGACCTTTCATAAATATTAGCAGAGAACATTTTCCTGTATTTCCTGATTATTCGAAAAAAAGAAGTGTTGATGTTCTTTTGTGGTCTATTGAGAGAAAGTCCCAAACATATGTGATGAATTCATTCCTCTCTGCAACTGGCACACAAAGCAATTCAAGTTAAAAAAATTAAAATAAGACATGTATCGACTTCTCTGCAGAATATCAATATATTACCATAGACACATGGTAAAGTACCCAGCATCACTATCATTAAGGAGATGCATATCCAAAACTACATTGAGCTTTCACCTCATACCTTTGCAAAAACACTATAATTGGGTTTCAATATTGTTATGCCTGCCACTGGCACCAGTCTTAAGAGTAAAGTTTATAACCACTTCCCATTAAGCAGTAATAATTTCTCCAAACAGGCAGAAAATTTCTGGAGAGTGACAAGTCTGAAAAATAGCAGTTGAAAATCACTGCCTATACTAAACATACTAAACATATCAAAAACAGTTATTTGGGAGAATATGAAAAAGCAAGGAACTTTGCTGGTACCTTGTTGATAAAACTGTAAATCAGTATAGCATTTGTGGTAAATGTGTGAGAACACCTTTTAAAATTATATAAAAATTTCATTTAAATTTTCAACTTCAAATTTGAAATTACACCCTATTATTTCTCTAAAGTATATGAAGACATTTGTTTAAAAGGATATTTGTAACGTACTACTCAGAGCAGCAGTTTTGTTATAACAAAATTAGAAATCAACCTAAGAAATCAATAACTCATAATTTTTTAAAAAAGTTATGGCATACATATTAAACAAAATACAACTTTTTATTTTAAAATGATGAGAGCAGACCCTTTGCAATAGCAGGGAATATTAAAAGGTGATTTTTCCAAGTTAAATAAGGTAACTTTTTGAGGCTTTTATTAATAAGGAAATATTAATTACTAAAATAACAAAACTGGACAGAAGAAATACAGAGTACTCCTGAACTCAATAAGATCTTTGAGACAGTATAATCAGTGAGAGAAATGACGGTATAGAGGTAATGAGTGAATGATCCTCCTTGGTGATGAAAAGACACTGGAGTTTGGTAGTGATTATAGTAGGTATATACATACACAAAATTCTGAATCTTAACACCCATAACTCTGTACTCTGAAAACAAATTCAGGGGAAAAACCATTAAAAATAAGAAAAGGGAGCCAGAGAGATAGCATAAAGGTAGGGCGTTTGCCATGCATGTAGAAGGACAGTGATTTGAATTGCAGCATCCCAAATGTTCCCACAAGCCTGTCAGGAGTGATTTCTGAGCATAGAGCCAGGAGCAACCCCTGAACACTGCTGGGTGTGACTCAAAACAAACAAACAAAACATAACCCCCCAAAAAAGAAAGAAATTTAACAAATAAGCTCTGAACACAGCTGATGTGTTTCAAAAAAAAGCAGTAGTTTATACATGTAAAGAATATTCACAGTGTTAGAAACCTCAGTGATGCTATTCTTAAACCACCTGGCAGATAGAAACCCTTTAGAGCTATTTATTCTTGGGGATCTTATAGAGCAATTATCTGGGAATTGTCCTTTAGGTTGAAAGCTTCAGAGACACCACTCAGTAGAAATAGGTAAAGATAGCACAAAGAAGGGTTCCACTCCCCACCCTGTGATTAAAGACTTTTAAATTGGGCTTGACTATGGTCATGTTTCCTCCATCTCTCAGAGAACTTTGGTTAAAGGAGATAATACCTAGCAGCACTGTATTGTCCCAAAGGCATGCTTAAACCATTTTGTTCATGCGTATGTTCTCCCCAAAACATCATCTACATTGAAGACATTCCTCTCCTATGCTCTGTTACCCTTCAGGTATCCCAATTCGTTTGGTTCTACATAAACAACAATTATTAGAAAGAAATAAAGTATATTTGGTCATCAGATGGGATCCATTCTTTCATCAACTGGGTAACCATCTTTGGTTCCCAAATGCTGGCTCACAGGGTCTACACAGCTAACTCTTGCTAGTTGGAAGGGTCTGCTCACAGATAATGCAAATAAGATGATATCTAATAAAGAATATTAGTGATTCTTCATCTTCTGGCTAATATCAAGTTTATTATCCAATAAAGAATCTAATCATTAAAATTTTAACAGTTACTTGGTCAGCATGATAGTATAACAAGTAGAACATTTGCCTTGCATGTGACAAACAAGGGTTGATCCCCAGAATTCCACATGATCTCCCAAGCCCACTAAAATTGATTCCTAAGTACAATGCAGGAGCAACATCTAAGAACAAATGAGTGTTCCTGAAACTAAAAAAAACCTTGAACTATTACTTTATATTTATCATGTATGTTATATTCACCTCAAAATATTTAACAAAATAAAGCAAAACAAAATATTTCAAAAGCCCTGGAAAAGATATATTAACATATATTCCCTTATAATTTAACTGCTAATAATATAACACTAATTTCTTTTACTCTAAAATTAAGATCAAATGTCATGAAGGTAAATTGGTTTTAATATCTTCAAGCATAGAGCATAATATCAAAATTTATATTTTTGACTCTGATAATGAGTGTCTATGATCCTTTGTTTTTCATACATAAAGTAAAAATGGTGAATGACTTTTGGAGAGGTTTGCTCTAAGAAATAAAAGATAATAAAATGGAAAATGACTTTCACAGTGTCTGACTTACATAAGATTTTCAATAATTTTTGGAATGATTTAAGAAGTCTTTTAAAATAAGCTAATATTTAAAAAAAAGTATATGTGTGCTTCGATGCTTCTAATAAAAAAAATCATTGAAAAAGTTCCTGTATCTTGAATACTGACATAAATTTATTTTGTTAATGAGGTGACCATAGACTTTTAGGTAACCAGAAAGCATAGCATAATTAATTTGACAAGAGAGGATTCAGTGAATCTCAGGTTAGTATAATGACAGAATTTCAGAATTCTTACATTTCTTAGGAATACATTTATTTTGGAAGTGGGAGGAAATAACAACTTGCTGCTTGTTCAAATCAAATCACTATTTTATATTGCCAGCCTATTACTCTTTTTAATACTGAATTCATTTCCAGCCTTCAAACACCTTGATTTAACACAGTGAAAACACTGTTAAATCTGTTCATATTTGAACACCCTACTCCTACTCTTAATGTGTGGCTTTTCCACATGTATTTGTATTGTCTGCCTTATTCCTGTAAATAGCTTAATATTTAAAACAAAAAAAATAAAAATGCTCAGTCAATCCCGAACAAATGTTCATTCAGAGAAAAGATAAAGTGGCCACTAAGGGAAGGTCAGATGATTAAAACTGAAAGAGACAAAATAGTGAAGAGAAAGGGCAGCAATAATATTTACAGTGTTGAGCACAGTTTCTATGATAGCTCACCCAACTACTTAAAGTCTGTTCTTACTACATTGCCAATAAACCCAATGTTTTGAATAAATCCTGCAAAACTATAATCCACTGAAGAAGGAAAATGTCCCTTATTTATGCAATTCTTTTCAAACTGATTGAACATAATAAATAAACTTCAGAGAGATTAGGAGAAAAACAAAAACACTTTAAATTGCATATAGAGACAATGCATATATCTAAAGTAAACAGGATAGACTGATAGCATTACTCATGAACTAGTGAACTAAATAGGATCTTGAATCTTCAAGGAGAAAGGCAGGGTGGTCATATGAGCAAGACAAGGAACTAAAAGAAACCAGATGCACTGTAACTAAATGCTTTCTCTACAGTAAAGATGTGATTCTTTTGTAGAAAACTCTTTTTGGAAGGTGACCCTAAATTTCTCTAATTTCTGTTCTTTGAGACAGTGGTGATAATTGAGACAATTGTGATAATGAGAACAGTTTCTCCTGAAGCCTGAGGGCCTTGAATGATCTTAGCTAACAAACCAAGGAAACAATTAAAACACTTCAGGTTATATTAAGAAAGAATGTGTGAGCATTTGGAAAGCTGCCATTTCAAGATTGTAGAGATTCCTTCTAATATTGGCATTTATTCCTGATCGTTAATTATATAGTAAGAAATTTGACTATTGACAAAAACAGAAAAAACACTGTAACTTTTATTTAGACTCTGCCTTTGTAATTATAAAGCTTATTTGAAAATTTATTTTTTGTTCACCTTCATAGTGAGTCTGACATGATTACAGACTCCCTTAAAAATCAGGGTTTTATCCATTCAGTTACATAAAAGAAAATCAGACATTCAAAGATTAGCGAAGGACCAGAAATGCCATTCCAGACTTTAAGATTGGTTGAGGGTAAGGAAGTGAACTTTAGTCACAGCTGAATGAACTCATCGTGGTTAACCACTGTGAAAAATAGAATCTCAGTCTCAAATACAAGGATTTGATTCTGCCAATAAGAGCATTACCAAGAAGTGATAAAAAAAAGGTTCCAATAATTGCTCTCAAGAGCAATTAAAACTAACTATTGGGGTCAGAGTTGTGGTTCAGTAATAGTGATGCACAGTTTTGAAGTCTGACAATATAAACAAAAATGCAAAACAATGATGCAGAGTGAGGGCTTTTATCTTGCATACAGCAGATGTGGGTTCTTTTCCCAGCACTAGTGTCTCCTGAGCACCTCCAGGAGAGCTCTCTGAGAGTAGATTCAGGAGTAAGTCTTGGGCACCCCTAGGTGTGGCACAAAGATGGACGGGCAGCTGGCAGGCCCCCCCATGTGCCAGCGGCCTCGTGGTCCAGCCTAGGGTAGGGGGGCTCGGATCTGGGTCACCCGACCCCCCTCTCCCCCATTTCTCCGGATCTCCAGGTGGGTTCCTGGGAGGAGTTGACGGGGCACCCGGGGTTTTCCCCACTCCCAGGCCGGGCCGGGACACTGGCCTAGGGTGGGGCGCAAATCCCTGAACTCCGGGCTTGGGAGGGTCTCTCTCCCTTCCCAGAGCAGGATTTTTAGCCGGCATGGACGGGCAGCTGGCAGGCCCCCCCATGTGCCAGCGGCCTCGTGGTCCAGCCTAGGGTAGGGGGGCTCGGATCTGGGTCACCCGACCCCCCTCTCCCCCATTCCTCCGGATCTCCAGGTGGGTTCCTGGGAGGAGTTGACGGGGCACCCGGGGTTTTCCCCACTCCCAGGCCGGGCCGGGACACTGGCCTATGGTGGGGCTTAGGGGGTGGAGTTTGATTTGGTGGGTGGCAGATAGCTGCTTAGCTATACTCAGTCTGTCACTGGTAATTTCATACCAGCCTACATTTTGCAAACCGCGCGGGGGGCTAGCGCCCCCCACGCGAACACTTGCTCCTTCCAACCAACATTACCCCAGATTTACCCTCCTTAACTTCAGTAACACATAGTTCTAATCTCTGACCTAAGACATACAATATATCTAACAAATCCCAGAACTATTTAGAAGGACATAAATTGAACACATATATCTTTTGAATATTTTATGAGTATTTTCTTTAGCTGATGTAACTCTCTATATATTCTTCTACCATGATGTTCCTATTCACTTTTCATCTTGTCTTTTCTTTGTAAGCTGTTCAGTAAGGATTGTTGGTGGAACTGTCCCTCAGTTTGATGCCTATGATTGAACTATGTCATGGAAATTGCTGGTCTTGTTCCTATTGCCCCCAGATGCACCAATAACGCCCCATGGCATTGATTCTTGTTTGCATAGACACATTAAAATGGGAAAACACCATACATACAGATAAGTTCTTATCTAATAAATCTCAGTACAATGTACCTTACACCCTGAACATTGATATAATGACCTGGCACAGGCCTCAGAAGAATGGGCATCCTCCATTCACGCCGGAACCAGGCAAGCTAACTACGAAACATCCAAGGTCTTTTACAGCAACAGCTGGAAGCAGTCCTCTACCAGGAAAGACACTACCAAGGGTCTGACATCGACCTCTTAAAAAGAGACTTCCGTTTACACTGAGAAGACTTGACAGCAACAATGACCTGCTCTACAGGACATGGTTCTCTCTAGTCCCCCTTAAGTGTGAGGTGAAACGAGAGGATGCTCTGCACCATCCTGACTGCAATATGGGTTATGCAGACTCCAGGATCTTTAATACAGAAGCATGATACCAACAACAGAGACTATGTGAGGAATTGTGAGGAATGGAGGTGTATTGCCACTACAGAAGATGACTTGAATTGGACAAACTAATTTGCCTGGAGTCTAGAGTCAGTACTGTGCCAGGAAACTTCAGGGGTAAGGTCTCCTTGTATTTAGACCATAATTTGTCTTTCCATGTCCCTTATGTTTTGGTGGGCCTATGCAAACAAATGCCACTTTAATACCATTTTTTACTATGTTCCCTTGACTCCAATTCTTAATAAAAACAAGCCACTAAAACTTTTGATGTTAACTTAAACTAGTTAGCATGTGCATGGAACTAGAGAAATGTACTTTGCCCTCAATGTCTAAGGAGTTACATAAGTCTAATGTCTTTAGATTATATTGTGTGCTGCTAAGAAATAGTATGTACTACAACTGGGGATTGGAGGGACAAAGTAATTTTATTGTACAGGGGTTCAGTTTTGTTTCTATTAATGTTCTTTGGCTGAAAGTTCAAGGCTGGGATATCATCGATGGGACTACCGAGAATTCTGTTTATGGGTGATTGGGCTTCTACTGTAACTTTACCCTGTCCTCTTTCTTTGCATTTTTGTTGTCATAATTAAAAAAAAATAAAAAAATTAAAAAATAAAAGAAAAACAAAATAAAAGGCAAAATATAAAATAAATAAATAATCAAAACAAAAGCAAACAATTAAAATTATAATAATTTCCCAGACATACAATCACCTAATTTTTGACAAAGGAGCAAGAAATCCTAAGTGTAGCAGGGAAAACCTCTTCAATAAGTGGTGCTGGCAGAACTGATTAGCCACTTGCAAAAAAGTGAACATAGACCTCAGTTAACATCATGTACAAAGGTAAAATCCAAATGGATTAAAGACCTAAATATTAGACCTGATACCATAAAGTATATAGAACAACACTTCGGTAAAACACTCCATGACATTGAGACTAAAGGCATCTTCAAGGAGGAAACTGCACTTTCCAAACAAGTGGAAGCAAAGATCAACAGATGGAAATACATAAAGCTGAGAAGCTTCTGCACCTCAAAAGAAATAGTGCCCAGAATACAATAGCCACCCACCATGTGGGAGAAACTATTCACCCAACATCTATCAAATAAGGGGCTAATATCCAAAATATACAGGGCACTGACAGAAAAAAACATCTAATCCCATCAAAAGTTGGGGAGAAGAAATAAATAGACATTTTGATAAAAAAGAAATACAAATTGCAAAAAGGCACATGAAAAAATGCTCCTCATAACTAATCATCTGGGAGATGCAGAGCAAAACAATGATGAGATAAAATTTCAAACCACAGAGATTGGAATACATCACAAAGAATGAGAACAATCGGTGCTGGCGGGGATGTGGAGAGAAAGGAACTCTTATCCACTGCTGGTGGGAATGCCACCTAGTACAGCCTCTATGGAAAGTGATATGGAGATTCCTTCAAAATCTGGAAATTGAGCTCCCATTCGACCCAGCTATTCCACTCCTAGGGATATACCCTAAGAACACAAGAATACAATACAAAACCCCCTTCCTCACACCTATATTTATTGCAGCATTATTCACAATAGCCAGGCTCTGGAAACAACCAAGATGCTCTTCAACAGACGAATGGCTAAAAAAACTGTGGTACATATATACAATGGAATATTATGCAGCCGTCAGGAGAGATGAAGTCATGAAATTTTTCTATGCATGGATGTACGTGGAATCTATCATGCTGAGTGAAATAAGTCAGAGGGCGAGAGAGACGCAGAATAGTCTCACTCATCTATGGGTTTTAAGAAAAATTAAAGTCATGTTTGCAACAATCCTCAGAGACAATGAGAGGAGGGCTAGAACTTCCAGCTCACTTCATGAAGCTCACCACAAAGAGTGGTGAGTGAAGTTATAGAAATAACTACACAGAGAACTACCATAATCATATGAATGAATGAGGGAACAGGAAAGCCTGTCTGGAGTACAGGAGGGGGTGGGGTGGGATGGAGGGAGATTTGGGACATTGGTGGTGGGAATGTTGAACTGGTGAAGGGGGGATGTTCTTTACATGACTGAAACCTAATCACAATCATATTTGTAATCAAAATGTTTAAATAAAGAAAAAAAACAGAAAAAAGATAATAATTTGAGATAATGAATTAAAGGCTTATGAATGTCTAAAACATTCTAAGCACCTTAGAGATTGAAAATCATTGTACAAGGGAAACAAAGTAGATTAAACAGTGTATAAACAAAAAAACATTTAAGCTTTTGAGCACAACACAAAGAGGACCAGTTCCCCACTTAAACAGGGATTTTGAAAGAAGTATGTAAAAATGCTGTGTAGTCCCTAAGCCTTTGATCCTGATCCTGATGTGAAATCACCTCTAATTAGGAGCCACAATGATTTATTTATACAAGCCTGGATTCTAGAAAGACAAACAGAGCAGACGTTCTTCATACCATGCTCACCTTCCACAAAGTCATACTAACTTTAACAGTGATCTGAATTGCAATGGCAGGAATAGACTGCAAAGGTTCAGACAAGGGTGATACTTGGGTTGATATAAAGATAAATTGACTCCTTCTTCCAGCATATTCTCACCAAGAACTAGACCAGTTCATGACCGTGCTACTCCCTATCATGTTAACACTGTAACATGACACATGCTACAAGCAGTAACAAGAAAAAAGAAACTAAAAATAAAAAATCAAGTAAAATTAAATTGAAAGAGCCAGCTGCTGGAAAAATAAAAGTGCTTAAACTTACATGTTATGGCATCATATTTACAAAGTAAGGACCTGTAGAATACCTAAATGGTCTTTGAAGAATGGATAAAGAATGTGCATTAAATATAATAAAATCACACACATACATACATAATTTACAATATTATTTCACTCATATGTGAATTAGAAAAATGAGAGAAATGAGAATAAAATATACAAAACATAGCTAATGTTTGATATTATATTAGCAACTAAGGCTGATACCAGAGGAAAGCATGGAAAAGTAAAAACAGAGGAAAGATGTGTAGGATGCAAAATAAATCTGCACTTAGCGAAATCACTCCACATGCCATATTTCTACCCAGACAGGAGGTTCTAAAGCAGGTATGATAGCTATGAGGAATTAACAAGCCTCGCCAGTCAGGAGAAAGTTTTGGAGTTAGTGGCTTCTCATCTCGTGGTCTACCCATCAAGCCAGTCTGACTACTTTATTCTTCCAGCACAAATTTAACCAGTTGGATGAGGGTAGAGTGACATCCAGGTAGACTTTCACATATAAAAGAGCTAGGTGAAAAGAAAAGAGGAAATTGGGTGAATGCCTTTGTTTTATAATAATAGCTAGGTTTATACCCAGCTGGGAAATAGCTGGGTTTCATCTAATATAGGGAAGGTGAAATTTGAATTTCTGCACTGAAATTAACATAGTAAATATATGTTGATATTCAATGTAAAACATATACAGTGCTGTAATGTAATATTAATTAATTTTAACTTATTAAAACATTATTTACAAAGTCATTCAAAATACATATTTTTCAGAAAAACAAAGTCCCAAAAACAGTCCAATCACCAAAGTGACCTTACTTCCACTAGTTTTCATTGTTTCCCTCCAACTCCCAAAATTCTCCAACAGATTCACAAAATTGATTTCATACTTCTTGGTCCAACAACACTTAAAGGAATTACAAATGGAATTATAAAAATATAAATTTGTGATGATTTAATGCTATATAATTTTAACCTATGTTCATAAATTAAATTTGTAAAATGCAAGCTAATATGATGCCCTTTCTCATTTAAATAAATGTATTTTTCAACTCTGGTATTAAAAATACATTGCATTAATTTAATTTTATACTTCGATCTCATTGTGGTAATAATTAAGTTTCCCCTGTTATTAATGTAACAATTTTTATCCTGTCCTAATATAATGTAATGTACATGACATAGGTCAATAATTTAGATAATTTAAAAGGAATAATATGAATAGTCCTGTACTTTTTGTTTTTTGTTTGTTTCTTTGCTTTTGTTTTGGGGCCACACCCGGTGACGCTCAGGAATTACTCCTGGTTATGTGGTCAGAAATTGCTTCTGGCGTGGGGAACCATATAGGACACATAGGGAATTATATAGGATGCCAAAGGGATCTAACCGGGGTCCGTTCTAAGTTAGTGCATGCAAGGCAAACACCCTACTGCCTGTGCCACAGCTCCCGCTGCTACTTTTTGTTTTTGTTTTAAGAGAGTATAAAAGGCCAGATAGTGGCTGATATATTAGACCACCCAGGCACCCCATGATTTTCCTAACGTACTGACAGAAGTTATCCCATACAACAGAACCAGGATGTAAGCCAAACATTGCTAGTTATGGCCAAAAAAGCAAGCCTGGAGTGAAAGTCTGCTGAAAATACAGCAGGTAGGGCTCTTGTCTTGCATGATGATTCTCTAGGGATTATATCCCTAGTGTTCTATACGGACTCCTAAGCATTCTGACAGTGATCCTTGAGGTCAGAGCCAGGTATAAGTCCTGAACATCACTAGATGTGGCCCCAAAACAAACAAAAGAGAGAAAGGGGGGGGGGACTAGAAAGAGAACAATTTGATTTTAGCATTTTACATGAGCAGTAAATATCGCCAATATATTGAATTATTCTAATTTATACAATTTATTCAAAAAAAAGACAAACTAAAGAGCAAAACCTGTAAAAGAGAACTGAGAGTTAAGGAACGGAAGTGATTTTAAGTCTAGCAATGTTTAGGGAAATGAGAGATAACCACCACATACAATTTTCTCCTTTCATAACCTGATAAAGCAGAACTGAGTGCTTAAAATCAATCAATAGTGAGCCAGAATAGTTGCTGGCTTGCATGCTTTTGTTTGTTTTTGTTTCGTTTTGTGATTTGTTTTTACCCTCCAACACACAGTCCTGCAGGGATTCTCAGTCATACTTTTAAATTCACATGGCCTCTCCCTTGGTATTCAAATTCAAATTTGAATTTTTAACTTCTCAGCAGAAAGTTACCTAAAACTCCTCATTGCTTAGATAATTAGCCTCCTGCCAAGTATAGACTCAGAATTCAGCTCATGTCTTAAGGGGATCTGACAGAGCTCTGGCACTCATTTCTTACTCTTCACTTAATGTACTGCTCTCAGTCTTTTGTCTTGGGTATATAATCAGCCAATAGCCGGAAGGAAAATGTAGGTGAGAAATAGCTCACTGTTTCATGTGGTTTGATGTTCCTTTGAATATATTTTCTCAACTCTGCTTCAACATCTGTGTGTGTGTGTGTGTGTGTGTGTGTGTGTGTGTGTGTGTGTGTGTGTGTGTGTGTGTGTGTTTGATAGGGGGTTGTTCTGGTAGTGTTTATATGGTACTCCTGCATTTATGCGAGGGGATTACTTCTGGTGGCATTCTGGGACTATGCATAATATTTATCCATCCTTTGAACAATTACTTATTCCCTATATTTTGCATTTTTATTTTACTACCTTATTTTCAACAAAGCATTAACTGATCTATCACAAGAGATTTCATACTAATTATTAAAATATAAAATTTAAGAAAAATATGTTATCATAATTTATACAGTAAATTTTATAGGTACATTGATAGTAATTTGTAGAAAATATTATTTAATTACAATTTTACAGCAGTATTTTAGTAAGGAGCACCGGTATCATGTGTGATGGGTCAGTATAGTTAAATTATAGTTCTGATAGAATTTTCTCTGCTAAGTAAGGAACATTATGAAAATATTAGGACTTTGGTGGTATTATTTTACAGCTGAATTGAAAATGTTCAAGATACTTAACATTCTGTGAAATCAGAATAATCATAGAAACATAAATGCTAATGTTAGAAAAAATATTTAACTCAGCATGTATAATTCTTGATCACTTAGTAATAGATCTGTGACTGTAACCTTCCTTGGATAATACTGCTAAAATCCACTCACTTGGGATTCTTTCTCTTTTTCAAATACGGAAACATCTTTAAGAAAGAAAAGTCAAATCATACCATAAAAGCAATAACTTCATGAGAAAGTGAAGAAATTGCAATATCTTTTAGACTATTGTTAGGAATACAAAATAGTGCAATACCTATAGAAACACTTTGGTGGTGACTTAAAAAATTACAAATAGAACTACACATGATCTAGCAATTTCACTTCAGGGTAGTTTTCAAAAATTATTTTATAACATGATCTTGAAGATATACCAATTTTGCCAAGTTATCAAGGCATTATTTATGGAAATAATAAAAATATCCAACTGATAAATGACATTTTAATAAAATATAATTTATGTATTCAATAGGATATTCTTCATGGTTTTTTTGTAAAGAAAACCTACCATTTACAGAAAAAGAAATAAATCTGTATAAAAGTATAGAGGAAAATAAGCAACTTGACAAATATTGCTTTATCTCATTTATATGATGTAAAACAAAGTTTTAGGAATTTGAAAGTTGAATTGTGCCTCCTAAAAACTGTGTTATTACAAAAAATAAGTAGCTTCATCATTACATGTCATCTATAATGCAATGAAAGGAAAACACTCAGTTGCCTTCTTTCCCATTGGTACTTTCAGTTTCATTTTTGTCCACTTACGTATACTTTTTAGACAGTCATGCACATTTCTGGTTAGTTTACTCTTTCTCAAGTCCTAAAATTATGCCCCAACTCTTAGACTCGTAAGTGATTAAGACATAGTGGACAAAAAAATACCCAAACAAACGATTAAATACTATTTCTAGAAGGCACTAAATAAATAGACAGCCCCAATATTCTAAATAGATATACATACAGGGTGTTAGTCTTAACAACAGAGATGGGCTCTAAATTAATAATATATATCTAGTAAAGAAATGGAAATCTACTGACACTTTGAAAGTAACACAAATACTCAGGATTTTTGTTATTTTGTTTTTAATTAAAAAAATACTAAAATGAGCCAGACTTAACAGTCCCATACAAAGTTTCTACCTTGTGTGAGTGGAGTTCTTTTCTTCTGATGTTTTTAGGTAGAGATCATTGTGCATTACAAGTCCTTCCTAGTTGTATTTCAAGCATAATTTTTGAAAGTTTTTGCAACTATTTTATTGGAATGTAAATTTTAAATAAATGATCAAATCCTAATAAGAATACATGAATTGGGGCCGAGCAACAACACAGCAGTAGGGCATTTGCCTTGCACATGGCCAAGTCAGGACCAACGGTGATTAAAGTCCCAACAACCCATATGGTCCTCTGTATCTGAGCACAGAGCCAGAAGTAACCCCTATGCACCACCAGGTGTGTTAAAAAAATAAAAAATAAAAACAAACAAACAAACAAAAACAAAAGCAAATAAAATAAAATAAAAATAAAAAAAAGAATACATGAGTTTCTTGTCCTCCAGTTTTTCAGTGCTTTTCCCATTCAAAACAAATCATAGGGAGCAGAGTGGTCGCACAAACTGTAAGGCTTGGCCGCACTAGCCTAGGATGGACCTAGGTTTGATCCCCCTGCATATTGTAACAGTGAATTAGGGTCATTCTTACCAGCATGTAGACTTCCTGCCACCAAAGTTCCCAGCATGCATTTATACTCGCATCCTTAGCTCCCTGTTCTACCAGTGTAACAGGTCTATTTTATGTTTAGATTGTTGCAGTTTGAGTCTCTTGATTCTATTGTTCTATTTTATTGTCATTGACTGTGGCTTGTATATTTAGCTCTGACTTTTTTTTTGTAGAGAGTTCTACTTACTTTTAAATAAAGTTTTCTATTTTCTGATTCAGAATCTGAGCATCTTTATTACTCAGTATTTTTGATACTTTAAATATTGAAGAAATTTAGAATTGTGCATGTTTGGACAGAAAGTCTCATTGTCACACTTCTATATCAGATTGAATTTAATTTAATTGATTTAATTGGAAAAAATTCATTGAAAACATTCATTATAGGTAGAAGAAAACTTTATTAATAAAGTAGGGTTTTGTTTTTAATGTGTTATAATTATGGGGCAAAATATTAGGTGTATATACCCTTTCTTGAATGTAAGACCACTTATCTGATTTATGCTCCGATATCAGTCCTACCATAGTTACGTTTGTTGGATCCGAGTCTATGTTCACTCCATTGATACTTTTGCTGAAGTGGTTCTCAGTTCACATTTGAGGTTTGGAAATGAATACAGAGATATGCTGAGATATCCTGGAGGGATAAATATAGAACTTGTCTCCTCACTGGGGTTGCCTAAGAAATTGATGACTTGCATCTTCTAGTGGGATGAAGCTTGCTTCTTGCATCTTGAGATGTGTAATGAGAAAGAAAAAAGTTGAACAGTCATTGTTAAAAATACACCAAATCCAAAGCCAACGACAACAGAATTGATACCCAATGTATAACAATGTAAAACAGAGGGGACCACTTATACTAGCAGCCCTGGGGGCAAAGAAGGTGGATATGGGATACATGCTGGGAACATGGGTGGAGGGAGGAACAACATTGGTGGTGGAAATGTCCCTGATTCAATGTTGCTTATGTACCTAAAATATTACTGTGAAAGATTTGTAATTCAGTGTGGTCAAAATAAAATTTATTTAAAAAAAAGGAAAAACAATCTATGGATGGCTGTATCAAAAATGCACAACTTTTATATTTTTATAACTACTGTTATATATGAAGTTGTCTATAATTCATTCATTTCAGGCCTTAAATGGTCGAACACCAATCCCACCATTGTTCACAAATTCTCAACCACTGCAATAAATTGCCCCTTGCAGAGGAGGAAAAATCAAAGATACTTCATATTGTTTCTCATAACATTAGGCAAGTAGAATTATGAAAACTTAGATCAACAATCGTCAATTTGAAATAATTGTTATAATCTCCATGGTATTATTAAAATCAGTGTCTAAGGATTTACTTACTGGGCTGTGGATGGTGCTAGTTGAGCCTTCCATGGTTAGGTTCACTGAGGTTGGTAAATGACTTTGTTACCATCAAATTTCCTGGTACAACAGAACTGACACTACTGCAGAATTTTGAGGTGTTGTACTATCAGTTGCAGCCACAGGTCCAGGATCTATAGATCTGAAACAAATTTACGGGTTTGGAAGTTTGATATGGTTAAGTTATTGAGCTGGGCTGTTCCTGTCATAGGATACCAGCTGTGGCTTTAGGCTATTGTGGCTTCATGAAGAAATAGAAATATGCCCCCTCCCATTCTGAGATGGTCCCTGAGGTATCAGCCCTGACCAGACTACCTGGGAAGGGCTGGAAGCCATTATTTTCTTTTGAAGCTTGGTAGAGAAGCTGGACCAATTTTCTGCACAGAAGATGGCAGGTGTCTTATAATCCTTTTTAATTTGACTTGGAATGGAGACTTCTAATGAATATTCATAATTTTTCATTCAAACTTCCTGGATTTTGTTTGTTGTTGGATGAGGTAAATGGGAATTTGTATTACATGTGGTGGTACTGCTAAGGGTCTAAGTCGTGGCTTTGTGATAGAGGGTAAGTCCTGGCAGTATTCTGTGCCATCAAGTACAAAGGATGAAATGTGTTGAGTGATAATAAAATGTAGGCACCTTAATACCTCTATTATATTTCTGGCCTCCATACAGAATTTCCAGTGACAAATGACTGTATTCCATTTTCTATTTAATCAAGTGACAATAACATTTTTTCTTTGAAATTTTGCTGGCAGAAATGCCTCCTATAAAATATATCATTGTGTTCATATGTGTTAATATTTGATATCTTTAAGTTGTTTTCTTTTTAAAATGTTGACAAAATATGTGCTTCATATTTCATGTGCCATCTAACTGTACTGACTCGGTTTGATCTAATTTCTATATAAAAACATTATAAAAAACATTTGAAAAGTTTCATTCTTATTGAGTCCTAAATATTCTTTTCAATTTCTCTATAAGAATAAAATCAAGGGAGGCGCGGAATCGGCCACGTAAGGCCCGGTCCCCCGCGGCTGCCAGGCCGAGCCCCTTCCCTGCGAAACCGGGAGGCGCAGAAACGGCCTTGTAAGGCCCGTTCCCCCGCGGCTGCCAGGCCGAGCCCCTTCCCCTGCGAACCCGGGCGGCGCGGGATCGGCCAGGTAAGGCCCGGTCCCCCGCGGCTGCCAGGCCGAGCCCCTTCCCCTGCGAACCCGGGAGGCGCGGGATCGGCCAGGTAAGGCCCGGTCCCCCGCAGCTGCCAGGCCGAGCCCCTTCCCTGCGAACCCGGGAGGCGCGGAAACGGCCTTGTAAGGCCCGTTCCCCCGCGGCTCCCAGGCCGAGCCCCTTCCCCTGCGAACCCAGGCGGCGCGGAATCGGCCAGGTAAGGCCCGGTCCCCCGCGGCTGCCAGGCCGAGCCCCTTCCCCTGCGAACCCGGGAGGCGCAGGATCGGCCAGGTAAGGCCCGGTCCCCCGCGGCTGCCAGGCCGAGCCCCTTCCCTGCAAAACCGGGAGGCGCGGAAACGGCCTTGTAAGGCCCGTTCCCCCGCGGCTGCCAGGCCAAGCCCCTTCCCCTGCGAACCCGGGCGGCGCGGAATCAGCCAGGTAAGGCCCGGTCCCCCGCGGCTGCCAGGCCGAGCCCCTTCCCCTGCGAACCCGGGAGGCGCGGGATCGGCCAGGTAAGGCCCGGTCCCCCGCGGCTGCCAGGCCGAGCCCCTTCCCTGCGAGCCCGGGAGGCGCGGAAACGGCCTTGTAAGGCCCGTTCCCCCAGGGCTGCCAGGCCGAATCCCTTCCCTGCGACCCCGGGAGGCACGGAAACGGCCTTGTAAGGCCTGTTCCCCCGCTGCTGCCAGGCCGAGCCCCTTCCCCAGGAAACACAAGCGCTGAGGAGAGTGGCTTGAGGGAAGCCCTTCCTCTGGGTGGGCACCTGGAAGGGCAACTTGAACAACCCGAATAGACAAGGGAGATAGGGCCAGTCGTCTGGCCCCTCAGGTGACCTAGAACAGTCCATCCCCTAGGGCCCTGGAGTGGACCAGGGACTCCCCAAGGACGAGAGCTCTGGGTTGGGCGGAAGGAACTCCTTCAACAGAGGCTTGGAGGGGACGGAGCTCCATTGACTCTCGGAGAGAGGAGGGGGGACAGAGAACTAGGCTCAACAGCGCCAGCAAACATTGTGGCCAGGAGCGGAACTGCACCGCTGACAGAACTAAGGAGCAGAAAAGGGACAGGACCCACAGGGAAGGCTGACCCCTAGGCAGCAAAGGGGAGGAGAAAGAGCTAGGTTCAACAAGCTCACCCAACAGGCCCCTCTAGAACCACCTTCAGGAAGGGGAACAAGCAGGCCAAAAAAAGAAGCCACAACACTCCAAAATACACCATTAAATACAAAGAACCATGCGCAAATCAAGGAAATCCCTAATAACTGGAGACACCATGACAAATCCTAGCAAGTTCCCAAGTCCACCAAATCGCACAGATCCAGGGGAAGAAGACTTAAAAACGGTAATGAGGAAGGAAATGCAGGAATTACTAACAGTAATGAAAGAAACCCTAGCTACCGAATATAAGAAAACCATGGAAGAACGAATCAGCCAAATTAAAGAAGAAATATCAAAGAACATGAGAGAGACCATACAAAAAGAAGTGAAGGACTTAAGAGACAAAGTAACAAGCCTTACGAGCAGAAACACAGAGTTGGAGAAGCACATTGAAGAACTCGAAGGAAAACTACAATCAAAAAAAGATCAAGAAACCAACAAAGAAATAAAAGGCAAAGCACTGGAAGGAAAAATCCAATATCTAATGAATAAAGACAAAAGGAACAATCTAAGAATTGTGGGTATACCAGAAGGGGAGGAAATAGGGAAGGGGGAAGAACAGGTAGTCAGGGAGATAATAACAGAGAACTTCCCCACACTCTGGAAAGACACTTCAGGACAAATCCAGGAAATCAAGAGGGTTCCTAATAAAATAGACCCTAATAAGCCAACACCAAGACACATAATAATCCAAATGGCAAAAAACAAAGAGAAAGAGGAACTCCTGAAAGCAATAAGGGAGAAAAAAAACCTCAAGTACAAAGGAAAGGACATAAGAATCAAACCGGATCTCCCATTTGAAATAATTCAAGCAAGAAGACAGTGGAATGACATATTTACACGACTGAATGAAAGAAATTTCCAACCCAGGGTACAATACCCAGCAAAACTATCATTCATATGGGAGGGCAGAATAAAAACATTCTCAAACATGAACGAACTTGAACTATTTGTGCAAACCAAGCCGATCCTAAACGACTTACTCAGAGATGAATTACATAATCCAAACCCCCGATTGTAACAACAACCACTCCACACAATACAACGGCACAACAGTCCTCTCTATCAATAATTTCCCTAAATGTGAATGGACTGAACTCTCCAATTAAAAGACACATAGTAGAGAACTGGGTTAGGAAAAATAAACCGGACTTCTGCTGTCTGCAAGAAACACACCTACAGTTACAGGATAAGCACAGGCTTAGAATAAAAGGATGGAAAGTAATTATTCAGGCCAATGGAAAACAAAAAAGAGCAGGGACAGCCATTCTTATATCAGACCAAATTGTATTCAACCTCAAGAAAGTGATCAGAGACAAAGAGGGTCACTACTTACTGATCAGGGGAACATTAGATCAAGAAACACTAACCCTGGTCAATATCTATGCACCTAATGTAGAGTCAGCAAAATATGTGAGGCAACTACTGGCAAACCTGGAGAAACACATGAAGGGAAATGTGATAATAGTAGGGGACCTCAATACTCCACTATCACCATTGGACAGAACCACCAAACAGAAAAATAGCAAAGAAATAAGAGCTCTAAATGAAAAATTAGAAGATTTAGGGCTAATAGATTTATATAGAGCCCTCCATCCCCAGAAAGCAGAATACACATTCTTCTCAAACCCACATGGAACCTTCTCCAGAATAGATCATGTCTTAGGATACAAAGCCAACCTATATAAGACCACAAAGGTAAGGATCATAAGAAGTACCCTTTCAGATCACTATGCAACAGAGGTTAAAATTGATGTCAAGAAGAAGCAATGGAGAAAAACTAATACCTGGAGATTAAACAACATGCTGCTCAACAACAGCTGGATCAAAGAACAACTCAAGGAAGAAATAAAAAGATTCCTTGAGACAAATGACAATGAAGAGACAACATGTCAAAACTTATGGGACACAGCAAAAGCAGTAATTAGGGGGAAACTCATAGCAATACAGGCCTATGTCAAGAAACAGGAAAACAACAAAACCAACAGTTTAAAAGATCACCTCAAAGAACTGGAACAACAGCAACAGAGGAATCCAACCACAACCAGAAGGCAAGAAATAATAAAAACCAGAGCAGAAATAAACAACATCGAAACCAAGAAAACAATACAAAAAATCAACGAGACCAGGAGTTGGTTTTTCGAAAAAATAAACAAGATAGACAAACCATTGGCAAAACTCACCAAAAAAAAGAGGGAAAACACCCAAATCAGTAGGATCACAAATGAAAGGGGAGAGATTACAACAGAACCCCAAGAAATACAACACATCATGAGATCATATTATGAACAACTATACTCAACTAGGTTAGAGAACCCAGTAGAAATAGACAGATTCTTGGACAAACACCCTATTCCAAGACTGGAAAAGGAGGATCTAGAAAGACTAAACAGACCAATCACCTCAGAGGAAATTGAAGATGTAATTAAAAAACTCCCTAAGAACAAAAGCCCAGGCCCAGATGGATTTACAGGTGAATTCTATCAAACATTTCAAGAAGACTTACTACCACTTTTCCATAGGCTTTTCCAAACCATAGAAAAAACAGGAATCCTCCCCAACTCCTTTTATGAGGCTAATATCACACTCATTCCCAAAGAAGGCAAAGACACCACCAAAAAAGAAAACTACAGACCAATCTCACTAATGAACATAGATGCAAAGATACTTAACAAAATCTTAGCAAACCGAATCCAACACTTCATCAAAAAGATCATACATCATGACCAAGTGGGATTCATACCAGGAATGCAAGGTTGGTTCAACATACGCAAATCAATCAACATTATACACCACATCAACAACATGAAAGACAAAAACCACATGGTCATATCAATCGATGCAGAGAAGGCGTTTGACAAAATCCAGCATCCTTTCATGTTAAAGACACTCAGCAAAATAGGGTTAGAAGGAACTTTCCTCAAGATAGTTACAGCTATATATGAAAAGCCTACAGCCAACATTATACTTAATGGCGAGAAACTAGAAGCATTCCCACTAAGTTCAGGAACTAGACAAGGCTGTCCACTCTCTCCACTCTTATTCAATATAACCTTAGAAGTCCTAGCAATAGCAATCCGACAAGAGAAGGGAATCAAAGGAATTCAAATAGGGAAAGAGGAACACAAGCTATCTCTATTTGCCGACGATATGATGATATACATCGAAAACCCTAAAGAGTCCACAGTAAAACTCCTAGAAACAATCAACCAATACAGCAAAGTGGCTGGATACAAAGTCAATACACAAAAGACAGTTGCGTTTCTATATACAAACAATGAAGCTGAGGAGAGAGAGATTAAAAATACAATCCCATTTAAGATAGTATCAAAAAATATCAAGTATCTAGGAATCAACCTTACAAGAGAAGTGAAAGACCTATACCAGGGAAACTTCAAAACGCTTCAGAAAGAAATTGAAGACGATCTAAAGAAATGGAAGAACATCCCATGCTCATGGATAGGTAGAATTAACATAGTCAAAATGACTATCCTACCCAAACTTCTATATAGATTTAATGCAATCCCTATCCAAATCCAGACACAATTCTTTAAAGAAATAGAACAATCAATCACAAAATTCATCTGGAACCACAAAAGAGCCAGGATAGCCAAACACATACTCAAAAACAAGAAGCTGGGTGGAATCTCCTTACCTAACTTGAAACTATACTATAAAGCCATAGTAATCAAAACAGCATGGTACTGGAACAGAGACAGGACCTCAGACCAGTGGGTTCGAACAGATTTCCCAGACATAAACCCCCAGATATACAGCCAACTAATATTTGATAAAAGAGGCAAGAATCTGAAATGGAACAAAGAAAGCCTATTCAACAAATGGTGTTGGCACAACTGGAAAACCACATGTACGAAAGTGAAAATCAACCCATACCTCACTCCTTATACAAAAGTCAACTCAAAATGGATCAAAGACCTTGAAATCAGACCCGAATCTATAAAATTTATTGAGAATAAAATAGGGAGAACACTTGAAGACCTATATATCAAAAAGGTCTTCGAGAATGGAACACCAATGGCAAGAACCTTAGCAGCAAACATAAACAAATGGGACTACATCAAACTAAAAAGCTTCTGCATGGCGAAAGAAACCTTACTTTATGCAAGAAGACAGTTAACAGAATGGGAAAAAATCTTTTCACTAGACATATCAGATAAAGGGCTGATATCTAGAACTTACAAAGCACTCAGAAAACTGAGCCCCTCAAAACCAAACAAAGCCATTAAAAAGTGGGGAGAAGAAATGAATAGACACTTCTCTGAGGAAGACAGAAGGATGGCTAACAAACACATGAAAGCATGCTCACCTTCACTCATCATCAGAGAGATCCAAATCAAGACAACAATGAGATACCACCTTACACCAGTAAGGATGGCTCACATCAAAAATACTGAGAACAATCTTTGTTGGCGGGGATGTGGTATGAAGGGAACCCTCATCCACTGCTGGTGGGAATGCCCCCTAGTCCAACATCTATGGAGAACAGTCTGGAGAGTGCTCAAAGAACTCAGAATTGAGCTCCCTTTTGACCCAGCAATTGCACTTCTAGGTATATACCCCCAAGGTGGAAGAACATTCATCCCAAAATACGTGTGCACCCCACTATTTATCGCAGCACTCAGTATAATAGCCAAATCTTGGAACCAACCACGATGTCCAACAACAGATGAATGGATCATTAAGATGTGGTATCTATACACAATGGAATATTACATGGCAGTCAGAAACGATACAATCACAGATTTTGCAGCAACGTGGATGGACCTAGATCATGTTATGTTAAACGAAGTAAGTCAGAAGACAAAAGATAAACACAGAATGGTAGCACTATTCTGAAGCACACAGAACATACATCTTAATCACAACTAATACTTAACAATCAAATAACAGGGTCTAACAGGATAGAAACTCCAAACACTGTAATAGTCAACATATACCTGGGAACAGTGCCCAAAACACATGAAAAACTAACAACACAAACTTTCGACTACACATTATACCACGAAGAAAACAGCAACACCAGAACAGCAGCATAGAGAGAACAGGTACGTAATCAACCTTCTACAACAAGGACTCATAATAGTCCTGTAGAGATCATATACAGGAACACAGGTAAAGAATACCAAGGCAAACCACTGACTCCAATGGAAACATCCCATAACACTACGTATTAATGCCTCTATCTTACTATATGTAAAATAACCTCTCAGCTTCTCTGTCCACAGGCGTTCTTGGATACAAAGGGCGGACAAGCTAAGATGGCAGCTCGGGATACCACACGAGATACCATACCTAGTTTGCACTACGAGATGACCCCGAGAAAACTCTTTATTTTTTTTATTTATTTATTTTTTTTTTGAGAAATCTCTTTAACATACACTTTATCTCTAGGTTTACCTTCTTTTAGGGTTTCAAGCACGTGACCAGTCAAACCACCAAAGCAGTAACAGCAACGAACAGACTCAAACTACATACTCTATTCACTGAACACATTCAAGCAAACTAGCATTCCCTTGTTATTCTCTCCTCTCTTCTCACCACTTGCTTTTTGATTTTTTTCTCTTCTATTCTTTTCTTTACTTTCTATCTTTTCTTTTCTCCCTTTCTTTCTAATGTATTTTTCTCTTTTCTCCCTCCCTACCCCTTCCATACACCTTACCCTTTCCCCCCTCTGGAAACCCAACTATCCCTCCACCCCTCAATCCCATCCAGACCTCCCTCTATATTAAAACACTTCACCCTCAGTTCCTAATCTATTAGGCAACAAGATCGACCTCCTACCCCAACGAACCAGTACCCAGCACCCAAGAGAAGGGACACCCAGTCAAACCCACACCTCGTCCCGGACAAGAAAAGACAGCCAACTCCCCTGCGGACTCATGCTGCGAGGCCCTCCCTACCTATTCCCCCTAATGTGGACTGTTACTTGAAACCGGACCTAGGTCCAAAAGTATCCCCAATGCAAGAACTCTTCCAAGACCTCCCTGCCGCAAATTTTTACCAACCTGAAGAAGGTCAGGGGGTGGGATAGGAAGATGCCTGAGAACCCACACATTACAACAAAAACCCAAAAGACAATGGGAAAAACTGTACTTCCAACATAGGCATAGGACCTGTAATACACCACCTCGTTACCTGCTCTCCCCCAAATGTAAGGTAGTCTTTTGCACCACTTTGGCCCTTTAAAACCTTCGCGAACTCATTTTTCTTCTTTTCTTAAATTTATTTATTTTTTTTTTTAAATGTTGGTCCTACATATACATTTAAGAGCACATACATTTTTATTTATTTCTTCTTTCTTTTTTTTTTTTAATTTTAATTTTTATTTTTATCATTTTTGGGTATGTGACCTGTGTCTGTTATACCCTCTCTCCACCCCCAGCTACACCGACAATATAATGTATGTAGCACCACTTCCCCCTGCAAAGACACACTAAATAAAGGGGAAATCTTACATATATATATATATATAAAACAAAAAGAGCTCTTATCTACTAGAGATAGGAACTCATAGTTGTTTACAATACAGGGATATCTCCTACCTTGAAAATATGTCATGTGGAATCAGCTTAGACCTCAGGTGATTAGATACCATTCATCCAGCCTTGAAATCTTGATCCCAGACAAAGGATTGGCACAGCTCTTCACAACAGCTACAGGAAACAAACTCCATCTGAGCCAGCCTTAATACTGCGGGGTCAACAACAAGGGCCAGCTCTAACATGATATCCTGACAATGAGGAAAATGCGAACAACTTGTCCTGAGAGCAGATTAGCATACCTTACCAGATAACGACAAGACAAAACCAGAAGACGCGGCACCATTTGGTAGGCCCAAAAGCCAAGATCGTGACTTACAGATGACTGGCTACTAGAACCACGACCAGACAGTATACACCTTGGGCCCAATATAAAAGCCCTAGTTCAGGGTTTGCACTATGACTTGCACAATAATCATGATCCCTAGTCCCAAAGGTCTGACAGAGACAACTGCAACAGAATGGGGCTTCTGGAAGCACAAAGAAAGATGCTATCCTAGGAGCCATCCTAGGTTCAGTGCAAAGACCAAGATCACCAACCACAGAAGATGGATTAAAACGACACTGAGGCAACAGAACCTCTAGAACCACAAAGACTGACTTCATCATAAGTCCCACCTCAGGATCTGTGCAGATACGGAGACCTCTA
The DNA here is from genome assembly GCF_024139225.1 of Suncus etruscus. NCBI lineage: Eukaryota > Metazoa > Chordata > Mammalia > Eulipotyphla > Soricidae > Suncus > Suncus etruscus. Next base: position 53,440,055 of record NC_064860.1, on the reverse strand, counting down.
CACACAGAGCTCTGATTGTATCACCCTGGACAGAGCAGAAGTCTTCCACACACACACAAAAAAAAAAAACACCACCGGGAGAATAAATGATCCTGAGCAAAGTCTAGAGCTGATCCCATGACAGTATACTCCAAGGACGGAGAAACCCCATATTTCTTAGGCCAAGTGAATTCCTTTTAGAATACCCCAATATTTACTGTGCCAGGGCAGGAGGGAAAAAAAAAACAAAAATACAAAAACCACAAAACCTTGGTTATTTCATATATACATATATTTTTCCCTTCATTTATTATTGTTATTATTATTTTTATATACCTATCTATTTTGGTCGATTTCTCTGTTTGGGTGTGACTACTGAAATCGTGGTCCCCAATTATACTTATTTTTTTTTCTCTCTTCTTTTCTCTTCTTTCGTTATGTGCTATGCCACGTTTCTTATTTCAAGACCATGGCGTGTTTTTGGTTTGTTTGTTTGGTTTTTGGTTGTTTGTTTTGCTTTGTTTTTCATCAGTTTTTTTTTTTTTTTTTTTTTTTTTTTGGTGCTTACCGATATAGATGGAGTCCCCACTGGATAATTGACTCTTTTTTTTTTGGTACTGGTGGAGTGTTTCAACTTCTTTTTCTCCTTCATCTCCCAAATCGATGATGAGAGCCTCTAGAAGGATTCCATCCATTTTTGGAGTATTAGACTCTTACCCCAGTTTATTTATCTTCTCTTTTTCAGGCAAAATCATGCAACTTGAATTAGCTAGTCCTGCCTACAATTAGAGGGGGAGATAAGGGAGGCATTAAGACCAAACATGGGCAAGACTACTAAGTAGTGGGTTGGATACAGAGGGGACCACATATTCTAGCCGCCCTGGGGGTGAGGGAAGAGGAAATGGGAGGTAGGACAAAAACGGAGGTGTAGGGAGGACAAATTGGTGATGGGAATCCCCCCTGATTTTATGTAAATATGTACCTAAAATGTTATTGTCAACAATATGTAAGACACTATGATCAAAATAAAAATTATATATATTAAAAAAAAAATACAATTTTAGCAACAAAGTAAAAAAAAAAAAAAAAAAAAAAAAAAAAGAATAAAATCAAATATATCTAGAGGAATCACTGCATTCTTTTTTTTAATTTTTAGGTCGAGTTTTTACAAGAGCAAATTTACTTTATCTTTACAGACTCAGAAAAAACAAGACTGCATTTGATCAAGAATTTAAGGAAAGAGAAAAATGTAGTGTCTTTATATTTGAGGGAGCTGAGTAAATGCTACTGTAATGATATTTATGAAGATTTTCTATCACTCCTTGACATTTATCTAAAATCCATGTAAAAAATCTGTTTAGTGGGGGGAACGCTAAACCCTGCCACTCCACCACCCCTTCTTTTTCTTTTTTTTTTTGTTGTTGTTGTTTGTTTTTTTTTGGCCACACCCGACTGTGCTTAGGCTCCTGGCTCTCTGCTCAGAAATAGCTCCTGGCAGGCACGGGGGACCATATGGGATGCTGGGATTCGAAAAAAGCAAAATATCTTCTTTTTATTTTTTTTTTGGCTTTGTGCCACACCCGGTGATGCTCAGGGGTTACTCCTGGTTATGCGCTCAGAAGTCGCTCCTCGCTTGGGGGACCATATAGGACGCTGGGGGATAGAACCGCGGTCCATCCTAGGCTAGCACTGGCAAGGAAGATACCTTACCTCTATCGCCATCAGGCCAGCCCTCAAAGCACCCCTTCTTTTTCTTGTTTTGTTTTGATTTGTTAGTTTTTTGACTTTATTTTCCTTCTCTTTTTTCTTCCACTTTTTTCTTTCTTTTTCACTCTTGTGATTATTATTTGGAGATTTTTTAAAATTTTTTTAAATTTTTTATTATTTTTTCTCCTCTTTTTTTGGTAGTTACTACCAACATTTCTCTTCCTTTTTTTCTTTTTTATCGTTTTTTTTCTTTTTTCGTTTTTATCCCCAAGAACAACAGAATAGATACCCAATCTACAACAAGCTGTAAAGTGGAGACCAGTTACACTAGTATTCTGAAAGATAAAGAGGGAGATATGGAATACATGCAGGAACGGGGTGGAGGAAGGACAACACTGGTGGTGGGAATGCCCCTCATTCATTGTTACTATGTACCACAAATAATTCTGTGAAAGATTTGTAATGAACTTTGGTCACAATAAAAAGTTATTTAAAAAGATCTGTTTAGTGTGGGTTTAGCTTTTGCTTCTGTTGCAGTGCCTCAGAGTTGAATCCATCACCTGAGGGTCATAAGGCTTAAAAACCAAGAATGGCTTTTATAAACTATTTCTTTCTCACCGCACACATGGTAGGAAAAAAAAAAACAGGCTTTTTCACATTCTAACTAATGACTCCTCTTCCTGGTTTTCTATAAAAGAACAAGAAACCAACTGGGACCCATGGGTACATGTTACAGACTCACCTGGGATCCACACGTTATAAAAAAAAAAAATAAAAACCCCGAAGATTCAGCCTTGTTTATCTTGGGGGCTGGTGTGCTCTGCTTTTGGCTTGGATAAGTAAATTGTGATATGCAGCTCCAATCACAGTATAATTCTACACATGCCTAAGTTCAGGATCCTGCTAGTACTGAGGATTTACCCAGTCTGGCGATTTTATTTACTATTGATGTAGGATAGGTGACAGAAGGTTTCTGTGATTGTTCACATTTCGATTCCCAGGTTCTTTAAATTGTTCATGCTTGAAAATATTGAATAGTAATTGTGATCAAAGTCAGAGTTAGAATACAGAAAACTTTATGGGAAGGTAAAGAAGGAAAAGAAAATTCCTTCTGTGGGGAGGAAATTAGTTAATAAAATTAAGGTAATATGTTTATTTTGGGGGGAAGTGGACACTTCTATAGGAAAACTGAGTCTATATCAGCTTTAAAAAATTCTGCATTTCTTTACAAAAATATATAAGAGTATTCTGGCTGTTTTGAGTCATAGGTTTTGGTATTGCCTTAGGCATTGTCCATTTTCTTTTTTTTTTTTTTTTTTTTGGTTTTTGGGTCACACCTGGCAGTGCTAAGAGGTTATTCCTGGCTCCAGGCTCAGAAATTGCTACTGGCAGGCACGGGGGACCATATGGGGTGCCGGGATTCGAACCGATGACCTCCTGCATGAAAGGCAAATGCCTTACCTCCATGCTATCTCTCCGCCCCCCCCCCCACCATTTTCTTATCTTCCTTGATGGGGCAGAATTCTACGGTCCAGTTAGAAGTGTTAGCCCTTGAAGAAGGGGTGTGTCAATGGAGAACAGATGAAACTGTTGATAAGAGAAAACTACGGCTTCGCCTTTCAATACACTTTAGCCACCACATCCTCTTTTGCCTGCGAACATGTGTTTACTCACAAGATAAAACGTATTTAAATTTATTTCAAGCTAATAAAAAAATGTATGACCACTGTATCTGCACTAATAATAGTGATACATGAATAAAGAATGCTACTTAATGTCTAGTCATAATCTGATTTTCCTCCTTAAGAGAAAATTCTCAGATTTCAGGTGAGTCACCTGTATTAATTCTTAGCCCTGAAATTTTAAAACTATTTTCTGAAAGATGTAAAAAATTTAAACAAATTAACTAACTTGCCTAAGGTTATTCAAGTTATAAGTGACATTAGGGAGCTTTGTAGGGTCCTGACCTTATTGTCACATTAGCTAGTTAGACTGCCTTTTTTCTTCCAATTACCAATGTAAGAAACCTAATTGCTAGCATGAAACTCACATTTGTCCTTTGAAATGTAATTATTTTTCAAGAGTGTTTCAACACAGAAGTGCCTGCTTTTTGAACAAAGAATTTTAGAAATTCTGTGAAGAATTTTAGTTATTTCTTCAATGCAATAAAAAAAACATTGGTAGATAACCTACCAGATTTAATTGAAAATACCTAGAGTGAATACAAATTCATATCAATTGCCCTACACACAAAAATACTGTTTCATATGTGTATATGTATATTATATATAATATGTCTTAGATCTCAGTTAATTTAACTTTAATACAGAATATCCTATCAATGATAAGCTTTTTCCTCACCAAAAGAAATAAAGTTTGTATTTTTCAGAGACAGATATAAAGTAGATTGGTAGTGAAAATGGTTCTAGTCAGTCAACACTGCAAAAGGCAAAAATGTGTGGTGACCTTCCTCCAACTGAAATAACTGCAAAAATTCTTATAGCACTAGCAACTTCACTGCTTTCTATTAAAAAAAGAAAAAAGAAAAAGCTTCTCTCCAGTGATTTTTGTGTTTCCAAGCATCTAAAAAAGAAAAAAGAGCAACCAGCTGAATCCTACTATGACCCTGACTCTCTGGATTGATCTTCTGTTGCCTGTAAGAGTTTGTCAGAGTGAGTGAGTGACTGATGATAATATACAGGGTTAAGCAGATACAGTCCCACTTGTGAACTGAAAGCAGCCATGTGTCTACAGGTAGATTTGTTCAAATCGAGTTGAATTTCTTGACCATGGTAAAATGGGATTTTGATGTCTTAATACATAGATAACCATACTCATTATATAAGTGAATTTAAGTAGCTTGGTTTTCACTATACAAAGATGCAAAATAGACCATTACTGGAATCATAGCTTGATTTTTGTTTTATTCATATTTTAAATCTCTACAATAAAAAAGTTCTATTAGGTATTAATAATAGACAAAATGCTGCATATAATTTTATACTATTTAAAGAATTTGGACATACATGTGCACCCACGGAACATGTGTGTGAGGTGTGAGAACAATATAAGATCTACCTTAGTAATAGAAGCATAAGAACACAATACACTTTTGTTAACCTTAGGCTATATGTTGTAAATGGATCTCTATAATATACCATGCATGATCGAAATTGCATACCTATTAATTCTCCATTTTATCTACTTTCTAATTTCATATTTTACTTTCTAATTTTATATTTTACTTTCTAATGATAAGAGGTTGAAATCAGAAATATTTTATATGGGGCCGGGCGGTGGCGCTCGAGGTAAGGTGCCTGCCTTACCTGCGCTAGCCTAGGAGACGGACCGCGGTTCGATCCCCCGGCGCCCCATATGGTCCCCCAAGCCAGGAGCGACTTCTGAGCGCATAGCCAGGAGTAACCCCTGAGCGTCACCGGGTGTGGCCCAAAAACCAAAAAAAAAAAAAAAAAAAAGAAATATTTTATATGAAAGTAATTAGTTATACTTTATTTTTCTTTGACTTTCTCTCTTTACTAAACATATTGTTTTCCATTTTTTTCCAAGACCTAATAAATTATTTATTTTCTTTGTATAACATCAACCTTGGTACAATATGCCTTTATTGGGCATTTGGGTTTTATTAATGTATTTATTTTTACTATTATGAATAATGTGAATAAAATGGTTGGATCGTGGATGATTCTTTGATATATATGATTTCCATCAGACTGAATTTAAACTGAAGTATTTAGGTAACTTTCTGATTTGTTGTTGTTTTTTCTTCTACAAAATGTCTTTAGAATAGTGATAGAATTTCTTATTCTATTAATGACATAAGTTCTTAGAGAGATTACAAAATAGTAAGAAAGCTTGTAGAGCTTTCGTAGAAATAAAGGATTGAATGTGTCCTCCCAGGCTTCTAAGTACTACAGAATGAAGCAAGATGAGGCCTTCTAGATCATAAAGCACTGAGATGAAGATCTTAGTGGTCTTCAGCAATGCAGAGGATGTACTGACCAGCATTATAACCTAAAATTAAATATCCTGACTTTGTTGGTCAAGTTTTATTTGAAGATGTTCTTAAGTCTCTTGAAAAATATTTGGTAGATTTCTCCTAAGTAATAATAAATGATAAAAATTAATTAGGTGACACTATATATATATTTCTTATTGATTTTAACTAAAATAATTAAATTTTACCTAATTGAAGTGTTGACATGTTAAATAAAAATTAAAAGTGGTGGGACTTGAGAGGTAACCTAAAGGGCTCAAATCATACCTTGGAGGTGGATGAACTTGGTTCAATCCATACCATCACTATGTCCCATCAGCACAATCAGTAATGATCACCTAAAAAGAATTAGGAGGAGACCCAAAACACTATTGATGTTACCCCAAATATAGACAAAGAAAACAAGAGTAGAAAGCTAATAATTTTAATGCCTTATATTTATTTTATTTATCTTACATTTTAATGTGCTATCATTTCTTATATTTTCCTGTAATACAGTCATTTTTAACTCATGATAGAGATAAAAGAAACTAAGACTTGGAGGACTTCAAGGGAAACTTCTCCTGCCTGTGCCTGTCTGCCTGTGTTTCTGAATTCCTGAAGGTCTCCTCAGAAGCCTAGAGAGCGCACCCCCCAAAAAATTGCATTTTGAAGCTGCCCAGTGAGTAAATTCTGGCTGTGGGGATCGCCATCCAATAAGCTGAACTCTCTGGCCTGAGGAGGCTCCGCCTTGCTGCGCCTTTGTTTACTCTGAGGACTTCAAGGGAAACTTCTCCTGCCTGTGCCTGTCTGCCTGTGTTTCTGAATCCCTGAAGGTCTCCTCAGTGGCCTAGGGAGCGCACCCCGTAAAAAACTGTCAACTAGAGACAGCAGAAGAGTGCTTCGTGGCTGCACACTCTTTCTAACTAATGAACCCCACCACAACATGCAGCAAAAACTACACTACTAGCGTGACAATGGGAAAAACTTGCAGGCAAACACCATGCACAGAGAATGAAGACGATAGCTTGGATGACCTAAAAAATTCCAACCATCTGATTAACCTCTAGGATAAGGAACTTAAAATAGAAATATGGAAGATGTTTGTAGAACTAAATGAAAGCATAGATCGATCTGAACAGAACACAAAGACAGAAATCAGAAAACTCCAAGCTGAAATAGCAGATTTGAAAAACACAGTAGCTCAACTGAAAACCTCAGTGGATAGCCTCCATAGCAGGGTAACAGCAGCTGAGGAGAAAATCGGAGTACGGAAGATGAAATTCAAAAAAACCCAACACAGCAGAAGAAACTAGAAAAGAACCTTAGGACAAATGATCAGGCAATGGAAAAAGTACTCAAGAAATGCCAACAGATGAAAATAGAAGTCTTTGATAAACTCAACAGAAACAAAAGAATCATTGGAGTTCCAGAGACCCAGGTAGGAGATCTCCAGGAAGAATCAATTGTAAAAGACATCATCACAGAGATACTCCCAGAGTTAAAAACTATATGCAATAAAATCCTGAATGCCCAAAGAATACCAGCTAAAACAGACCCAAAGGAAAACAGCCTAAGACACATCCTCTTTATGATGACAAATCCTACAGATAGAGATAGAATACTGAAAGCAGAAAGATCAAAAAGGAAAATTACATTCAAAGGAGCATCCCTAAGGCTTACTGCAGACATATCACAAGAAACTCTCAAGGCCAAAAGACAGTGATGGGATATTGTGACAAGACTGAATGAAATGAATGCTTCACTGAGAATACTGCACGCAGCCTACTCACCTTCAGGTTTGAAGGAAGAATACATAGCTTCATGGATAAAAAACAGTTCAGAAATTTCACAGATGAAAAACTAGCCTTAAAGGAAAAACTGACAGGTCTACTCTAAGATAAGAGAGACCAACAAACATAGCAACTTATCATCAAAGATGACATTAAATCCTATGATAATCATCTCCCTCAATTCAATGGACTAAATTCACCAATTAAAAGACACACAGTGGCAAAATGGGTCAAAAAGATGAATCCAACCTTCTGCTGCCTACAAGAAACACACATTTGAATAGTCAGAACAAATATAGACTCAAAATCAAAGGCTGGAGGAAAATCATCCAAGTAAACAACACCCTCAAAAAAGCTGGGGTGGGTGGCCTTATTAATATCTGATGATGCCAACTTTATACTCAGAAAAGTGGTAAGGGACAAAGATGGACACTATGTACTAATCAAGGGATATGTGCAACAGGAAGAAATCAGACTATTAAACATATATGCACCCAATGAGAGACAAGAAAATTATATATTACAATTAATGACAAATCTGAAAGAAGACATCAATAATAACAAAATAATTGTGGGAGACCTCAACACAGCCCTATCAACACTTGCTAGGTCAACCAGACTGAAACCCAACAAAAACATACTAGCCCTGAAAAGAGTAGTGGAAGAAAGAGGACTAGTAGATATATAGAGAACACTTCATCCCAAAAGACCTGGATACACATTTTTCTCCAATGTACATGGGTCATTCTCCAGGATAGACTACATACTGATACATAAAAGATACCTCCATAAAATCAAGAGAATAGAAATCTTGCAGGCTACCTTTGCAGACCACAAGGCTCTGAAATTAGATGTGAACTACAAAGCCACACAGAAGAAAAACTTTAATAATTAGAATTTAGACACCCTGCTACTGAACAAACAGTGGGTCCGAGATGAAATAAAAAAGGAAATAAAAACTTTCCTGGAAACAGATGATAATTAAGATGCAAACTGCCAGAATCTATGGTACACAGCAAAAGTGGTCTTGAGAGGAAAATTTATAGCTCTACAAGAACACATCAGGAAGGAAGAAGGGTCATACCTGAATAACTTAATGACATAGCTAAAAAAATTAGAAACTGACCAACAAAGGGAACCAAAAATAGGGAGACAGAAGGATATAACAAAGCTGAAAGCAGAACTCAATGAAGTGGAAAACCAAAAAATAATCCGAAAGATCAACAAAAGCAGAAGTTGGTTCTTTGAAAAAATAAACAAGATTGATAAACCATTGGCAAAACTCACAAAGAAAGAGAGAGAGAAATATGATAACCCTTATTAGAAATGAAAAGGGGGAGATCACGACAGATACTGCAGAGATCCAAAGGGTAATTAGAGACTACTTTGAGAAACTTTATGCTACTAAACATGAGAAACTAGAAGAAATGGAAAAACACTTGGACAGTTATAACCTTCCACATTTAAGTAAGGAGGACGTAGCATACCTAAACACCCCCATCACTACTGAGGAAATTGAAACTGTAATGAAATATTTGCCCTAAAAGAAAATCTCAGGCCCAGATGGATTTCCTAATGAATTTTTTCAAATCTTTCAAGAGGAGCTACTCCCAATCCTAGCCAGGCTCTTCCATGAAATTAAAAAAATGGGAACACTCCCAAACAGCTTTTATAAAGCCAACATCACCTTGATACCAAAACCAGACAGAGATGCTGCCAGAAAAGAAAATTACAGACCAATATCCCAGATGAATGCTGTTGCAAAGATTTTTTAACAAAATCCTGGCAAATAGGATCCAATGCATCATGAAGAAGATCATACACTACGACCAAGTAGGTTTCATCCAAGGAATGCAAGGATGGTTTAACATCTGTAAATTTATCAACATTATACACAACATCACCAAGAAGAAAAATAAAAATCACATGATCATATCAATAGACTCAGAGAAAGCATTTGATAAGGTCCAACACCCATTCTTGATAAAAAAAAAAACTCTCAGCAAGATGGGAATGGAAGTAACCTTTCTCAATCTAGTTGAAGTCATCTACCACAAGCCAATGGAAAATATTATCCTCAGTGGAGAAAAACTAAAAGCCTTTCCTTAAAATTCTGGTACAAGACAAGGCTGTCCACTCTCACCACTCCTCTTCAACATAGTACTTGGAGTTCTTGCTATAGCAATCAGGCAAGAAAAAGATATCAAGGGAATCCAGATAGGAAAGGAAGAAGTCAAACTCTCATTGTTTGCAGACAACATGATACTCTACTTAGAAAACACTAAATTCTATACCAAAAAGCTTCTAGAAACAATAGACTCACATAAGACAGTGGCAGGCTACAAAATTAATACACAGAAATCAATGACCTTTTTATACACCAATAATAATACAGAAGAGACGGAAGTCAAGAAGGCAATCCCATTCACAATAGTGCCACACAAACTCAAATATCTTGGAATCAACTTGACCAAAGACGTGAAGGACCTATACAAAGAAAACTATAAAGTGCTGCTCCAAGAAATAAGAGAGGACACACGGAAATGGAATCACATACCCTGCTCATGGATTGTCAGGATTATCATCATTAAAATGGCAATACTCCTCAAAGCATTATACAGATATAATGCGATTCCCTTAAAAATACCCATGACATTCTTCAAAGAAGTGGATGAAACACTTATGAAGTTCATCTGGAACAATAAACACACTCGAATAGCTAAAGCAATCCTAGGGAAAAGAAAAATGGGAGACATTACTTTCCACAACTTTAAACTGTACTACCAAGCAATAGTTATCAAAACAGCATGGTCTTGGAATAAAGACAGACCCTCAGATCAGTGGAATAAGCTTGAGTTCTCAGACATTGTCCCACATTACTTTCCCCAACTTTAAACTGTACTACAAGGCAATAGTTATTAAAACAGCATGGTATTGGAATAAAAACAGACACTTAGATCATTGGAATAGGCTTGACTTCTCAGACATTGTCCCCCAGACATACAATTACCTAATTTTTGACAAAGGAGCAAGAAATCCTATGTGGAGCAGGGAAAACCTCTTCAACAAGTGCTGCTGGCAGAACTGCTTAGGCAATTGCTTAAAGTGAACATAGACCCCCAGTTAACATTATGTACGAAGGTAAAATCCAAATGGATTAAAGACCTTGATATCAGACTGATACCATAAGGTATATAGAACAACACGCTGGTAAAACACTCCATGACATTAAGACTAAAGGCCTCTTCAAGGAGGAAACTGCACTTTCCAAACATGAGAAAGCAGAGATCAACAGATGGAAATACATTAAGTTGATAAGCTTCTGCACCTCAAAAGAAATAGTGCCCAGGATACAAGTGCTACCCACCGATTGGGAGAAACTATTCACCCAACACCAGTCAGATAAGGGGCTAATATCCAAAAAATACAGGGCACTGACAGAACTTTAGAAGAAAAAAACATCTAATCCCATCAAAAATGGGAAGAAGAAATGAACAGACACTGAGAAAAGAAATACAAATGGCCAAAAGGCACATGAAAAAATGCTCCTCGTCACTAATTATCAGGGAGATGCAAATCAAAACAACGATGAGATACCACCTCACACCACAGAGATTGGCACACATCACAAAGAATGAGAACAGTCAGTTCTGGCGGGGATGTGGAGAGAAAGGAACTCTTATCCCCTGCTGGTGGGAATGCCATCTAGTCCAACCTCTATGGAAAGCGATATGGAGATTCCTCCAAAATCTGGAAATTGAGCTCTCATTCGACCCAGCTATTCCACTCCTAGGGATATACCCTAAGAACACAAGAATACAATACAAAAAGCCCTTCCTCACACCTATATTTATTGCAGCACTATTCACAATAGCCAGGCTCTGGAAGCAACCAAGATGACCTTCAACAGACAAATGTCTAAAGAAACAGTGGTACATATACACAATGGAATATTATGCAGCTGTCAGGAGAGATGAAGTCATAAAATTTTCCTATACATGGATGTACATGGAATCTATCATGGTGAGTGAAATAAGTCAGAGGGAGAGAGAGACACACAGAAGAGTCTCACTCATCTATGGGTTTAAAAAAAAAATAGAAGTCATTTTGCAACAATCCTCAGAGACAATGAGAGGAGGGCTGGAACTTCCAGCTCACTTCATGAAGCTCACCACAAAGAGTGGTGAGTGCAGTTATAGAAATAACTACACAGTGAACTACTATAATCATATGAATAAATGAGGAAACTGGAAAGCCTGTCTGGAGTACAGGTGGGGGTGGGGTGGGATGGAGGCTGATTTGGGACATTGGTGGTGGGAATGTTTCACTGGTGAAGAGGGTTTTCTTTACATGACCAAAACCTAATCACAATTATATATGTAATCAAGATATTTAAATAAAAAAAATTAAAAAAATTAAAAAATTTCATGGATAATTTAAAAATCTCAATCAGGTGATTTAGAACCAACTGATCCTAATTAACACCTAGTTCTGATTTTAATCCTGTCGAGAGATGCTTGATTTCAATTTGATCTGAAATGAAACCTCTTTATCACAATATTTTTCATAATTACCATAAAATAGTAATATTGAAAAAAACCAACAAAAAAAAAAGAAACTAAGACTTAAAGAAACAAAAAGACTTAGAAATTATGATCCACAAGACCATAGAAATATAGCTAAGTGTCTTAAGTCCACAGAAATATGCATATGTCAGGGAGATGCATATCATGGGAGATAGTTAAGAAAACATAACCTGTCATCAACTCTCAGATTTGAACTCGGGTAGAAGTTTCTTACTTTCCTTCTCGTGGCCTGTGCATTATCATTTCCTTATGAAGATGTGTTCCTGAGAATTGCTTCAGTGTTATAGTCATGAGAATATAGTATCCAATTTTTAATATATAGTGTGTTCTGGAGACTACCTGGACTGCATGACTGGACATAAGTACTTGATAACACTTTTGGCATTGGAGAGGAGGAAGACAATATATATGTAAAACTTCATCTTACATTCATTCAAGAAATGTGTCTTTATTAATTTCCTTTGTTCATTGAAACTGCCACCTGCCATTATGGGGTATTGTCTCTCTACTAATGAAGGAAGAAGGATTCAAATTTTAATCTACCTTTGTCCAACATATGAGTCTGTCCACTAACAAAGAATAATATTCTTTAATTTTATTAGATATTAGGTATTCTTTAATTCTTAAAGGTATTTCCGAGTTTGAATCCACATGCGTCTTTTAAATAATCAAAAAGAGGTTACATGTCATATTAAGATGACAACTTAATAGATATAAGTAAATTATATGTTTTTAATATTATTTATGAAAATAAAAGCTTTGAAAATATTTGTTTATAAGGTAGTGCTTTTGTTAAAAATAAATAAAAGATATGCATGAGGAAGCTTGGAAAGGAAAGCTAAGTTGAACAATACTTTTCAAGACAGTGAAAAACTAGTTTTCAAGAATTTAAAGTTAAAGATTATAAAGTAGCACAGAAAGCACTTTTATTAAAGAGATTATGAGAAATGAGAATCACTCATCATGTATAAGCTTTGAGTTATTTAAATGTCAGGTAACATATTTTAAGAATTTCTTTAATAGGGAATACACATTTAGAAACCTTCAAATAATTTCAGATAAAATGTTACATGAATTTATTAAAAATATTTGTTATATACACCAATATTTGTAAGTCATTATGCCCAGTTGTACTGAAAAGGGAAAAAGAAAAGCTTTGTGTTTTATAATAATCTTACTCTTTAAGGAGTTCCAATTCATGATTCTATTCTTTTATAAGTTAAACCTATTTTTATTTGTTGTTTTTAAATATGGAATGCTTCACGAATTTACATGTCATCCTTGCACAGGGGCCATGCTAATCTTCTCTATATCGTTAAAATTTTAGTATATGTGCTGCCAAAGTGAGCACTTAAACATATTTTAGAAATTACATGGATAAATGGTGAAAATTTAAAAATACATTACCTTATAAATAAATGAATATTTATATACATTGCTGCTTTTCAGTTATACTGATCATTGGCATTACTATTTAAATTACAAATGAAACCCACAAATGATCATCATCAGCTTCTGTGATATTCATAGTAATTTACTTTATTTCTCAATGACAACAATATTCTTATTAGCAGTAAAATTATGATCATTTATATGACTAAAATCATGTTAAATTTCACCTTTATTACTGTTTTTAATTTTTTCACAATCCTATGTGATAATTATTATTTGGCCAAAGTTCATAACAGATATTTAGAATAGCCACTGGTGAGATGAAAGTGATCAGGAAAATATTCTGTGTAAAGCAGAAATTTGTAAGTTGCAATTAAAGTTTTATAATACCTTAAGACTCAAAATATGTTTTTACACAATAATTTTTTGTCCCCCAATTCACAATACAGATCTGGCAAAGGGCCTGTGTTGAGGTGTATGTGGGGTGCATTTACTGTACCTCCTCTTTCTATACAGTCAGTGTAAAAACACAGCCTGTGGTAAGAATTGGGAGGCCTTATCTTTTTTTGTTTGTTTTTTGATTTTGTTAATATAGACTCAAAATATTTTAATGATAAAATAATATAAATAACTAGAAGGAGTGTCAATACTATAATCTATGATTAACTTTTAATCTCAACATATCCATACTATCTCATTGTATAAAGGTTTTCTTTTTGTATGCATAAAATATTTCTATACATCTTACTGATTATAGATTTGAATTTTTTTGTTTGTTTGTTTGTTTGTTTGAGGGCCATATCTGGTGATTCTCAGGGGTTACTCCTGGCTCTGTACTCAGAAATCACTCCTGGCAGACTCAGGGTCTTTATGGTATGCCAAGAATTGAACTTGGGTCAGCTTCATGAAAAGCAAATGCCCTACCAAATAGCCCTACTGTGCTATTGCTCTGGTCTTGATTATAGATTCAATTTTGGACATTATTTTGCACTTTCTTTTCTCAGTTTCTTCACTTTAAAATAGATAAATTAACAAATTTTCTTTAATAGGATAATTTTTAGAATTAACGTAGTGAAGATTTTATATGTATAAATTCGTTAGAACAAAGTTAGCCACAATACATCTTAGTACTTCTGATGACTATGTTATAAAAACTGATTTAAATGACAATACTTTTAAAGTGTTTTATTAATATTTTGGCTAATATAATGTTTATTTACCATGATTATATATAGTTCAATAAAGCCAGTAGGTATGTAGTACATTTTTGGTCAAGTGTTAGGAGTGTAATTACAATCACTGCATTTTCTGATTTTGTATTCATGGCAAGGAGATGTGAAAACTGTAGAAATCAGGAAATAAGTAGTTATAAGTTGTTATACTTTATAACAAGATTTTACTTCAAACATATTGTCTTACTAAAAACGGTGATTTAAAATAAGTGTATCTGTTAGCTCTTCTAATTATGTTATTTATATGTAATCTAAAATACCCAGGAAAGAGATTAAGACCTATTTATTTATATAGATATTTATCTATCAATATGTTTATATATATACATATATATACATATATATATATATATATGGATTAGGCTCTGTCTATTGATTCACATGACTTGCTTTAAAGTCTTACCACACATTGAAATAATATTTCAAACAATACAGATGTTGTACCCCAGGAGCAAGCTAAGCTGTATAGTTAAAATATGGTAAAGGAATTTTATATTTCTCTATCTAGTAATTAGTGTCAAACTTGTTTTTATCTAGTGCAGATATGGTTTACTTGAAATGTATTTAGAATCTTTCAGAGGTAGATAAATTGGAGATTTCTTTCTCAGTGTAGAGAGAAATTCTTAAGATATTATCTAAGTAGTTTAAACAAACAAACAAACAAAAAGATATTAGAGTTAAAATATATCAAGACATACATATTCACTAATATCTATTTATTGTGATCCAAAATATTTTTATATTTTTATGACAATAAGAAATGATTTTATGTTTTAATATTTGGAGGATATACTTGGGAAAAAATCACAGAAAATTATATAGTGATTGAAACTGGGTACTAAGCCCACTTATATCCTGTTTGTTATTTGTAGTATGTATTTGAAGAACACATAGATTTGTGGAAAGTAGTGCCTTTTAACACACAGAGGAAGAGTAAGTCAAAACTGTTTTTCAAATATTTTCTTGGAAGAGTTCCAATAAGAGTAAATATTTAGATTGAAGTATTGTGATAGGTCATAATATAGGCAGCAAAAAATCTTACTAGTAATCATACCTCAAATAATACTATTCTCCTTTTGCTATTCAAATTAATAATGATTTAGTTAATTAACAATAAAATTATTGTTTCATTGTTAAAAATTTTATTCAGAGCTTATTATTTGTTGATAAAATAGTCATAAAAATAGCCAAAACATAAATTATGTTAGATATAGCAATAATCATAAGAAATATATAGTGCATAATTTATGAATTCATATTTTTGTTGTAGTTTTCAAATTAGAATGAAAAAATAAATTGAAGTTCTAAATATTTAATTTTAGTTATAATGTTTAGCTATTTATTTTACAATACACAATTTTAAATATTTTCTTGCCTTTTGGGGGGCTGGTTCAACACCCAGAGATGCTCAGATTACTGCTGCTGGTTCAAGGGACCATATATCTCAGGGTTTGAGCTGGAGTCTGCCATATACTAGGCAAGTACCCTACCTGTTGACTACCTCTCTGACTTAAAACTGAAGATAATATATGATACGGCATATATAAACTTAGGGGAACTCAGGAGACACACCAGATGTATCCCCAGAATATCCTGGTTTGGAGAACTGAAATAACCCCACAGGGTTCTTCAAAAGGTCAGCTGAGGATGCCTATTCCCCTGCATGGATAATTGAATTCCCAAAGAGATAAATCTATGCTTGGTATTACATTTTCTGTCATTATTTAGTTATCTCTCTTTGTAAAATCTCAGGCAAATTTATGGCCTCAATCAAATAATTTGGCTCAGAAATTCCAACACCAAAGATTACCAAGAGAATCCCTTTTATGGATAATATTTAGTACCTAAAAGCAAAGACAATATTTTTCTCTTTTTCAAATATGTCCTTGCAGCTTCCATTTCTGGTAATCAAGGGCATAAGTCAGAATACAGATCCTGGGCTATTAACTCTTCTCAGAAAAAGGGAGTCACACCTTAGAGGGTTTGACTCCTTCCTTTACTTGACCTCTAAAACAATAAAGCCCAGCTCAGTAAAGACCTAGATATTTTCTACTTCCTAATAATCCCTAATTTTGTATTTGAAGTAAGCTTGCAAAGACCTGCCTTGAGTTATAACCTTCTCCTTTGTAACTCAGAAACCTTATGGCTCACACCCATAGCTTAAGTATTTTTTACTATTATACTTTGTTTGTGATTGGAAACCTTCTTCTCTAAACCTATAACTGTCTTTGTCCCATATAAAGTCCCCTGCTTAAAGATTAAACTTGTCTCACTCCTGTCAGAAGATGTGTTGACCCCACATACTCTGTGTGTGGTTTCATTATTTCATATTTTATATATCACTGCCCGTGCAACCCACTCTCCCTGAAGTGGAATCATTGAAATCCCATTGATGCTGTAGGACAAAGCCACCTTACAGCAAATATATATGTATATCTTATATATCCAATATAAAATAACAAATATATTTAAGCTAAAATAAAATAGTCACTGCAAGAAAATTTCTAAAGTATTATTTTTGCTTCTTGAAATGTATATTTGAATACAAAACCAGAAAACACTATTATAAAAGCTTTTTTTTCCAGAAATTTGATTCAAGGAAAGAATTTGATATATAAGATATCAAAAAAACATTGGAAATGATAAATTTTAGAGTTTTTGTACACAGAATATAGTTCAGCTGTATCTTCAATTATTGAATATTTTTGTGCTCAGCAGCCACCAGAGCCTTGAAGATTCAATGAAGAATATTAATCATTAATTTTTATCATCTCATATTCTAGCATCTAGTTCCCATTACATCTTCTAGGTTAAATCGGACTTTCGATTGTAAAATAAACAATGCAGTTTTCAGCTACCTTCTATCTGGCTAAAAATTATTGCAGATGTAAAGTCTGTAGTGCCTCTGTTGGTTTTAGAGAATGTCCTCAGGACACTGACAGTCCTTATTTCCCTGTCGTCTTTCTTTTTTTTTTTTTTTTTTCTATTTTTTATCCTATAATTTCTATTATTTCTAGCAATAGTGATTTCTTACAATATGATTATAATAATTAAAATTTTTGTTAAGACTACAGAGGTTAGGGGCTGGAATGGTGACAGAAGCTGTAAGGTGTCCGCCTAGCCCACACTAGCCTAGGATGGACCATGTTTCGATCCCCCGGTGTCCCTTATGGTCCCCCTAGCCAAGAGTGATTTCTGAGTTCATAACCAGAAATAACTCCTGAGCGTCACCGGGTGTGACCCATAACAAAACAAAACAAAAGACTAAAGAGGTTCATAACTTCTATACAAAAGTTATTTTTTGTAAAGTTTTTTTGTAAATTTGTAAAAATTATTTCAATGGTGCTAAGAAGTGAGAATTTCAGGTGAGAGACATAGGGCAGCTGGTAGAAGCATAAATAGTGTACGAGGTAAGTTGAAGGCTTAATCCAAGCACAATACGATTTCACAAGCATTACCATGAGTGATACCAAGCACAGTCAGGAGAATCACTTGGTGTTGTCCTTCGAAACCAAATATGGATATTATATCATTCATTATATATCATATTATACCTTGTCAAGTCATGTCATATCATGTCACATCATACCATATTATATTATATTAATTACATTAGATTACATTATATTATTATATTATATGAGTCAAAGTTCTGAGGTGACTAAATTAACTTTTTTCCAGGTATACTTAATTCTGATTTCAGAATCTCAGTCTTTTTTTAAAATCAGAGATTAGTCTGACTAGAATCTCGTAAGGATTGAAAATTTCACCTAATGTAAGAAAATAAAGCAAAAAAAACCCCCAATAATGTAGCCATTGATGAGACTTGAGAAAGAATTAAGTAAATATTTAATACAAAGGAGATTTTGATATTAATGAAAATACAAGGGAATTAATTAAAGATAAAAAAGCAACACTCTGCTGTTAAAAACAACCTGGTTTTGATCAACTCTATCAAGTATTCAAAAACAGTTTCAAAGTTTCCACTGATGCTCTTTGTACAGTTAAAATGTAGGAAAAAGAGGAGCAATTTGATTTTATTTCAGAATGACCTTACTATTGGTAACTCTCTATGCATCTGCTACAAAGTTGCTTAGAGACATAAAAAAGAAGATTTTACAACATATTTCCTACTGAAAAGATTATGAACGGAAATGCTGATCCTGGAATTAATTCCTGAAATACTTCTGTATTCATGGATCATATCATTACATCATAGCTGTTCTGTGCAGCTCTTCCAACTATTCCACATAATTTCAGGCATTTAATCCCTCCACTCATTTTACTTAAGTGCATTTTTCTTTTTTTTCTAGATGTTAAACTCAATTATGCATTCATAAATCCATTTCTTGAATGATTTGTTAATTGTCTTCTCACATATCTCTGCCTGGATAGACATGAATGTTTATGTCACCTTTATTTTATTGGTTGCCATTTTCTTTCATTTTTTTCAAATTTATAATTGAGTTTTTATTTAAATATACATCATATTTCCAATTTTAAGAATCAGTCTTACAACAAAATATCTTGCTTTTAAGTATTGATTAAAATATGATGGTAATGTTTTTGACAAGCTGAAGACCTTAGTTGGAGATTTGAGCAGATAGTAATTAGTACTACACAGGTATAGTAGTGCAAGAGACCTTTTTATTGGGTCAGGGGACATAACATATTCCTTTCAAAGGCTTTACTTTTCCTAGAAGTGTAGATATAAATTGTAATTATCTTGAAAAAATTTTTTCTTTATGCTATTACCATAAGCATTTTTTTTTTTTGGTTTTTGGCTCACACCCGGCGGCACTCAGGGGTTACTACTCCTTGCTCTACTCTCAAAAAATGCTCCTGGCAGGTTCTGGAGACCATATGGGATGCCGGGATTTGAACCACCATCCTTCTGAATGCAAGGCAAATGCCCTACCTCCATGCTATCTCTCTAGTCCCAACATCAACATTTTTAATGCCAAGTCTAGAAGCAGTGGCAAAATCATTTAACAATTCAAGTTCTGTGCTCAGGAAGTGGTGTATTCTTAGTTACATCTAATATAGAATATTATAATCACAATTAGTCGCACAAAATGCAAGCTATGCTTAATTAATACATAATTGGGGCAAAGAAAATACAGGGAATAGGATGTTCGCCTTGCACATGGCTCATGCAGAGTTGATCCATGATATGGTCCACCAAACCCTTCCAGGAATGATTTCTGATCATAGAACCTGGAGTAAGAACTGAGTACTACTGGATATACCTCCACAAAAAATGTTATCTGGGTTTATAAAGCATGCAAAATATTAATTTATTATAACATATCATTGAAAATATTTTAAATTCTGACAAACACTAATTTGCAATTGTACCTTGCACACATAAATCTGTAAAACATCCTACTACCTACTGCGTATGGAATTGTTCAACTGATTAAAGTTGTTTTTAATTGCACTAGCATGCATTATACTTTACATTCTCCAGAGTATTTGTTTTTAATTCTTTTCTCATCCATTTTTCAAATAAAATTGATAGAAAAGAGAATGTTGAGGAGACTTTTGTGGTTTTAATGACTTTCTCAATGTACAAAGAAACTTTATTTTCTGTAATTCTCCTGTTTCTCAAAAGCTTTTAACTTAGATATTCAGTGACATTTTAAACTCTTAAGCCCACTTCATAAATATTCTTCTTAGAGAAAATGCATAAAATGCCTTTCTTAAGCCTAAAGCAATTAAATGCATTACAGACAATATTCTTTATAGTCAGCAAAACCCTTAAAATCAAACAAAAAGGATTTATAGATGAAAGTCTGGGGAGCTTTAGAAATATTTTTTGTTTGCCTAATTATTAAATCTAAAATAAATGATAATTAATGCAGTATCTTATTAGCTTTTTAAAGCAAATGATCATATAGGAAAATAATTTTCCTATATTTTCCAAGTTATTATCAATACTCATTGAAAGAAACACATTTTACCAATCATATAATGCCAGGGAGAACATTATTTTATATAGCATGATATGAATAAGTAAGTGGGCTTCATTTAATACATTAGGATTAAATTATTTTGGAAATATTAAAATGTATGTTTACATACTATATACAAGTGTATACAATACATATTTACAACTATATATTTGTGAACAGATACATGGAAGCATAGGTATATGCAAATATAGACAACTATTTCTAGATATAATATCTGTAAGATATAGTAATGCAAAACACACTTATTTATATGCATGCATGCATGGTATTACAAATTATTTTAAAACATTTTATTGCTTCAGAATTTCAAATAATATTACATTTTCTAAAGTAATGTTTTTATTAA
This sequence comes from Suncus etruscus, assembly GCF_024139225.1. Classification (NCBI taxonomy): domain Eukaryota; kingdom Metazoa; phylum Chordata; class Mammalia; order Eulipotyphla; family Soricidae; genus Suncus; species Suncus etruscus. The sequence continues at coordinate 53,419,051 of NC_064860.1, read as the reverse complement.
TTTTTATTTTTTAAAAAATTAGATAAAAAGTATTTGCATGACATCTAGAGTGATATACTTTATTCTTTTTTCCATTTTTCCCCAAAATATTTTTTCTAAAATGTAAGGTTCCAGGAAATTGAATTCGAGTCAATTGTGCTTAAAACGTACACTACTACCTGTACTCTCTTTCCATTATGCTTGATGCTTTTAAATATTATGTATATCCTATAATGTCTTAGTTGATATATATTTAACAATCCTAAAAACATTGTAATCAGATATCATGTGTAAATTATTCAAGAGGCTTTGATTTTGATTGTTCAGAATGTCTAATATATTACTTCCTTGGAAAACTGAGGTAATTCAGTTACCCCCCTACACTCCTACACTAACTTTCATAGAAAGGAAAAGTTTGATTTGTGATTCATTGTGTTAAAGTTGTAACAGAAGCAATCTCTAAATCATGAAGTCAATATGCAATTATGGTTTTATATAGAGTTTGGCTGTCTACTTTGGAAAAAATATCATGGGAAGGTGAAACAGTTCACAGAGTTTGCAGCCTATTGTCATGGAAGTAGAAAGATGAATTAAAAATAAGTCTAAACCCAGGGGCAAAAAAGTCTCTATAGCAAATGGTAATAGGAAAATTTGTCAGTACATATAAAAATATTAATTCAGACCCCTACCCCACCTTAGGGAGTTAAAATGGATTAAATACCTTAATATTAGACCTGAATCCATAACTTAATAGAAGAAAAAATATAAAAGAGAAAGAGGAATATGGAGAAAAATTATATAGAGAAAAATTTCTGAATTATGCTAAAGAAAATTGTATAGGAAAAAACTTCAAAGTAGATATAGATGCCCATAAGTATAAAAATTTTATTTAATACTAATAAATTTATTATATATTAGATATTTAATTTTTATTTTATTCTTATTTGTTTATTTATTTAATTTTGGGGTAACAGCTGGCAGAACTCAGGGCTTATTCCTAGCTCTGCACATAGAAATTAATCCTGGAAGGCTCGAGAAATGATGTGGTACACTTAAAATCAAACCTGGTTCAGTCACATGCAAGGTCAATGCTGACCCATTGTGCTATCACTCCAGTTCCCAAAATCAGTAATTGCACTTCTTTTGCTTTTTTTGGGGGGGAGGAATATTTTTTCGGGGGGGACACCTGTTTGACAATCAGGGGTTACTCCTGGCTATGTGATCAGAAATCGCCCTGGCTTGGGGGGACCATATGGGACGCTGGGGGATGGAACCACAGTCTGTCCTAGGCTAGCGCTTGCAAAGCAGATGCCTTACTTCTAGAGCAGAGCCACCTCTCCAGCCCCAGTAATTGCACTTTTTGATATCCACCGAAAAACCCAAAAACTTCTATTCAGAAAAGACATGTTTATTAGGACACTATAACAACAGGCATGATCTGGAAATAATTAAGTGCATATATATGCATATATATATATATATATATATATATATATATATATATATATATATATACATATGCACTACTGATTCTTCAGTAGTAAGCTGTTTCATTTCCAGGTGTTAAAGTTTTTTTCTGTGTCCATTTGTAGTTCAAATCTAATTTCAGTGTTTTGTGATCAGCGAAGGAAGTCTGCATGATTTCTGTCCTCTTGATTTTATGGAGATATGTATTATTTGCTAGCATGTGGTCTATCCTGGGGAATAATGACTCATGTGCATTGGAATAGAATGAATGTATATTCAGGTTTCTGGGGATGGAGTGTCATATACATATTGACTAGTCCTCTTTCTTCTATTTTTCTTTTCAGAACTAGTATATTCTTATTGGGTTTCAGTTTGGTTGACCTATCAAGGGGTGACGAGGCAGTGTTGAGGTCTCCCACAATTATTGTGCTGCTATTGATATATTTTTTCAGATTTGTCAATAATTGTATTAAATATTTTGCTGGCCCCTCATTGGGTGCATATATGGTTAGGAGTGTGATTTCTTCCTGTTGTACATATCCCTTGTTAGTACAAAATGTCCATCTTTGTCCCTTGAAACTTTTCTGAGTCTAAAGTTTGTCATCTGAAATTAGTATGGCCACTCCCATTTTTTCAAAGGTGTTGTTTGTTTGGATGATTTTCCTCCAGTCTTTGATTTTGAGTCTATGTTTGTTCTGAATATTCAGGTATGTTCTTGTAGGCAGCAGAACATTGTATTTAGTTTTTTTCATTCATTTAGACACCTGTGTCTCTTAACTGGTGCATTTAGTCGATTGACATTAGAAAGAATTGTCATGGGATTTAGTGTCATCTTTGTGTAGAAGTTTGGTGTGTCTGTTGGTCAGTCTTGTCTTAAAGTAGATGTTTCAGTTTTTTATTTTTAAAGCTGCTTTTGAGTCTGCAAAGTTTCTGAGCTGTTGTTTATCCACAAAGCTATGTATGCTTCCTTCAAACCTAAAAGTGAGTCTGGCTGGGTGCAGTATTTTAGGTGAAGCATTCATTTCGTTGACTTTTGTCACTATGTCCCAACACTGCCTAAAACAGATAACAGAATAAAGGAACTATAGAATATTTAAACAGTAAGACTGCATGTGTATATTGCAGGCAAGAAGATAAGGGTCAGGCTAATGAATGTTTGGGGGATAATTGCATATGAAACATGAAATATTCTGAACGCATGACCTTTGACACAAAGACATTGAGATTCAGGATTCCATGTTTTCTGAGAGAAGAGGCTCTAGAATTTCCATGTGAAAATATTAAATAAATTTGATGTTCCAATCCACTTCCCCACCCCCACTCAACATTCTTTCTAGCATAGACTGGCTGTCTGGGAGATGAGTATTTAAAGCCAAGTTTAATAGATGAAGTGCAAAAATGTACTACTCATGTTCCTGTACATAACTGCCAGGCTACATATGTCACCAGGGCCTATATGTTGTTGATTGTTACATGGTACCTAAGCACCAACCATCTGCATCTCCCCCCTTGAGATGTATACTTTGGGGATGTGAACTGGGGCTTCCATCTTCTCAGTTGAAGCCCAGGTTTTTTTTTTTTTTTTATTGAGCATGTATCTTACTTTACTTTCCTCATTTATTTCCCAATAATCTCGTAATATGTCATTGTTCATCTCTTGAAATTCTATTCTGTGAGGCTGAAGTTACAGACCAAAAGGGCTCGGTAAGTTCTAGTGTAAGGACCAAAATTTCTCCCATAAGACCATAAGAAACTCTAGACTAAGACAAGCCAAAACCCTAGTAAAGTAACTTTTCTACTCCTAGCTGAAGTTAGAGAAAGATTTAACTCAAAACAAAACCCTAAGTTAGTGCCCTATAAGAATAAGGAAGAAGGGGCTGAGTGAGATGGGAAAAAGACTCTCTTAACAACCAAATGTTTAAATGAGAGTAACCCTTTATTGCCAGGGTTTAAATTAGATTACCTCCCTGACAACCAGGATTCGAATTATAGTATCCTTAGACAACCAAGTTGGAGACAGAAAAATCAGTGATTAAGACAACTATACATTGAAATGATTGTACTGTTAATTCTGTTAATGCTTGTAATTTCTATATAAACCACTTGAAGATTGAACTCAGGGTCCTTGACAAGTCTCTCCGAATGGGATGAGGCTTGGAACTTTTTTAACTAAATAAACTTCCTTTTGCACCTTGCATTATAAGAGATGATCTTTGAGTCTCAGTATCTGGTGTCAACTGACCCTAACACTAGGACTTTGTTTTCCTGCAAAGAGCAATTTCTTGGTACAGCTTGAGTTCACAGCTCTCTGAGAAATTTGATGGCCAGAATCATCTCCTATTCTGAGCAGAACAATGCCAGCTGCAGCTTGATGGCTGTGTCATAGTGGGTTTGGAGTCTATGCTGAATAGACGCTGAGTAAAAGCAGATTCTCAGAGTCCTATATCTACCAGGTATTGCTAGAGTGATGAAAATGGGGAAAGAGAAAATGTCAGATTTCCTTTTCAGGTTTCCACCTATCTCCTATCCATTTCCTGTAAGTCACTTGAGACCCTCCACCAGCAATATCTATAAGGAAAAGCAAAGTCGTGCCATTTTATGTTAAGTACATGGATCTGCAAAGTATCTAAGTAAAGTATGACAGGAGAAAGCTACACAGAATGACCTTATTTGTGGGATATTTATTAAGTAGTATAGTAAAAAATTAAAAATAACCAAAGACATTAGAATTTTAAAACCTGGTTTGCAGAACTGTCCTTATTATGTTAGAGAAATGAGGGATGGAACCTTTGATGGGGAGACTTTTAGACAATGATTATGATACTTTGGTAGAGAGTGTTGTACTGGTATGTTACATGGCTGAAACCTCAAATTAACAGTATTGTAAATCATATTGGCTAAAATCAATTTCAAAAAAATTAGATCAAAATTCTAATTTTATTTTTACATAAGTTTTGTCTTTAAAGCACAGTATTAAATTCAACAGTAATACATTGATATAAAACTATATATATGTACACATGCATATATATACACATATGCACTTCATATATAACTATATATAGGTAGAAAAAATAGTACAGTATTTAAGGTTCATCCATTCTTGGCAGAACTAATTCTATCCTGGCACCCTAATATTTTCTAGCATGATCATGTTCAGCTCTGTAGGACTCTGAATACTTCCAAAATTGTCAAAAAAACGTTCCCCAATGTAATAGGTCTCAAGTAAGAATTTACTCTTGGGACTTAACTCTGAAATACTGGCTCAATTGATTTCAGTGTTGAGGGGGGATCTGTCCCTCACCATTATATGTGAAATACTAAAAAATATGATGATAATATTATAAATACATTAAAGTGCATTATATAGTATATTTCCATACCATCTGATTTTTTGTTGTTGTTTTGTTGTGAGTACATGGGAGTGAGACTAATTCAAGTATCAAAGAAGAGTTCTCCAAATAGAGTTCATTTTTCTCTGTACATTTTCTCTGTACATCTTAAGAGTATTTCTCTCTTCAGAAAACTTATCTTGTTAGAGCGGATTGCTTTTCATCTAAATGAAAAAGTTAGTTTACAGACTTAATTGCTCATTCTCTTTGAACATATAATGAAGCATTTTGGAAAAATATTTCACTCTCTAAGTAGGAAGAATTTAAGTAAAATGAGTATTTGAGGAATAAACTTGATATTGAAAATGTATATAAAGTTATACTTATATTGTGAACACATTTAAAATTTAGGTTTTACTTATATATTTCATTTATTATATATGCTGATTTTTTATTTTTAGTGTTCATAAAGCAAAAATTTGATTGCACCATTTAAGCGTTGTATCTGAAAAGCTTATTATTTAGGCACTCAACCATTCTTTTAAAGAGAAAATTTTCAATATATAAATATTTTAAGTATCTAAACGTGATCATGTCTAGCTGTGTATGTATTGGATTCCAAACTGGGTTTTAAGATAAAAAATGTTAACTGATGTTGAGATGTGATGATTAAATTGGGAGCTTGTTAGACCAAATTGTATCTAAAATCATTAATGTGTGGTAAAAATAGTAGGAATCTATTGAGTGAATTGTAAACAATAAAAGTGATTAAAGTACAGAGTGTAGAGAGAGACAAGAAATGGATGTCTTTGAGGCTTTCAAATCATGTATCTTCTCTTATTTAATTTATCTTTGTTTTTCTATTTTAGAAGGGGGATTAATGATAAATGATACAGTTAATGATAATGTACACGTATCACAAACAGCTACAGATATATCAATGTGTTTAATATACTTGAGTATTAAAGGAATGGGGAAGTATAGGAAGAACAAAAAAGAACCTAAGTGCAATTTTGAAGCATTTCTATCATCATTGTAGTGGCTATTATACAGGAACACTGCAAAATCTAAAGCATAAATATTTAGTTTTTGTAAATATTTCTGTTACCTTGTAACAAATGTTTATATTTGGGGCTTCTGGAAGCACAAAGAAAGACACTATCCTAGGTGCCATCCTAGGTTCAGTGCAAAGACCAAGATCACCAACCACAGAAGATGGATTAAAATGACACACACGGAACAGAACTTCTAGAACCACAAAGACTGACTTCATCATAAATCCCACCCCTGGATCTGCGCAGATACTGAGATCCCTAGACACAGAGGCCTGATTGTATCACCCAGGACAGAGCAGAGGTCTTCCAAACACCACAAAAGCACCACCGGGAGAGTAAATGATCCTGAACAGAGTCTATAGTTGATCCTATGACAATACACTCCAAGGGCAGAGAAACCCCATATTTCTTAGGCCAAGTGAATTCCTTTTCGAATGACCCCAATATTTACTGTGCCAGGGCAGGAGGGAAAAAACAAAAAGCACAAAACATTGTTTATTTTTTATATATTATTTTATCTTCATTTATTATTATTATTTTTATTTACCTATCTATTTTTGGTCTATTTCTCTGTTTGGGTGTGATTATTGAAGTTGTTGTCCCCAGTTATACTTATTCTTTCTCTTCCTTTCTGTTCTTTCTTTATATGCTATGCCATGTTTCTTATATCAAGACCATGGCGGTTTTTTTTGTTTGTTTGATTTGTTTTTTTTTGTTTCTGTATTTTTTTTTGGTGCTTATCGTTATTGTTGGAGTCCTCACTGGATATTTGACACTTCTTTTTGTACTGGTGGAATGTTTCACCTTTCTTCTCTCCTTCATCTCTCAAACCGATGATGAGAGCCTCTAGAAGAATTCCGCTTATTTTCGGCATATTAGACTTTTACCCCAGTTTATTACTTCTCTTTCCTTCAAACAAAACCACGTAACTTGAACTAGCTAGTCCTGCCCCCCCCCCCACAGTTAGAGGGGGAAATAAGGGAGACACCAGGACCAAACAGGTGCAAGACTACTAAGTAGTAGGCTAGATACAGAGGAGACCACATATTCTAGCAACCCTGGGGGTGAGGGAAGATGATATGGGAGGTAGGACAAAAACGGAGGTGTAGGGAGGACAATTTGGTGATGGGAATCCCCACTGATTTTATGTAAATATGTACCTAAAATATTATTGTCAACAATATGTAAGCCACTATGATCAAAATAAAAATTATATTTAAAAAAGTTATACATAAAAAGTGTTGACTTCAGTAAATTTAGAATCTGGAATTTTAAAAAGTAATAACAATAGGTTAATAAACACATGACACTTTAGTCATTGATGAATGTTTTAGAAAACATGTAAGAAAAAAAGCTAGCCAATGCTAGGAGTTATTTTTCCTTACACTTTGAATGGCTTATCAAGGAAGTCCTATGCTTAGAAAGGATAGAATGAGATGAAGTCAGAAAGACATGCAAATTCTGGGAGTAAGCAATCTATTAATAGATTGTCATGTTTGCTTGCATGGCTGTAATATGGTCATTTTATGTAAAGGGGTAATGATGTGATATACATCTGAAATGGAATTTGGTTATTCTGAATCTTACTCTCTTACCCAGAGGACACATTTCCAGATATAAAACTTCACTAAGTTTAAGCTAGAGACCCATCAACATAATTGAATCTGCCAGAGCATAAAAAATTCATAGATACTGTACCTAAATTCCTAATCACATATACACATCCTTATAGGTCGTAGAAGAGTAGCTTATTTTGTTAAAAATGTGAAAAGTTAATGTGTTTGTAACTAAAATATGTGTTTAGTTTAATGGTTTATGTATATTTCAATGGCAAATATTCTAATAATTAAAGTGAATTAAATTGTATGTTGATAAAAATAAAGTCCAATCTCATAAGAAATTTACACCAAATAATTTATATTCAAACTTTTGTTATTTTTAAATTATTTTCAAAACCTGCAATATCTAATTTCTAAAAATACATACAAGAATTATGTTTGTGTTTTAATTTTATCTTAATATAAAATATGTTGCTTAGAGACATAGATATTAGTGAAAATCAATATTCTGGCTTTTTTACTTTCAGACATATGGAAGAATTATAATTTGCTATGATCTGGTAATTAGGCAAGTCTCTGTGAATTACTTTGGCCAACTGAATATAAATGACTATGTTATGTATCCATTAGTATTATGTTTTCCTAATCTAGATGCTTAAAATAACAAATATATATTACAAATATATACATGACAAAATGTATATATATAACAAATATATATTAACTCTAACAATCACTAAGAACCAAGAATGCAAAAGTAGGGACCAAAGAGATAGAACAATAGAACACTTTGTTGCACATAGCTCACCCGAGTTTGATTCTGGAGCCAAATATTTTCCCCTAATAATCTAAGAATGACTGCTGAATGAAGAATCCAGAGTAAGCTATGAGCACTTCCAGTTATAACCTTCAAATCAAACAAATAAATAAAGGAATAAAAAGGGAGTTTTATTATGTGGTTCCAAGTCAGTCTCTCATGACACAACAATCAGCAAACCTTTAAAGCACTAGAGTAATCCTTTTCAGGGTCTTCTAGAAAATCAAATAAAAAGGAATTCTCCCAGTTTCTGTGAGGTAAATATTACCTTGATATCCAGAACAAAGAGAGACAGTGCTAGACAAAACAAACAAACAAACTATAGATCTGTATCCATTATAAATATGTATTCAGAAAAACTAAATATTATAAAGCAAAATTTAGCAAAATCCAAAGTAGGATTTATTACAGGTATGCAAGCATGTTTAATACATGCAAGTCAATGTAATTGTGGAATTACCTATTTGTGTAATTACCTATTTTTTTCTGTACTTTACCCAAAACAGGGAATTTCTTTATCCCACAGCATTGTTGCCTTTCATCCTCTGCTTTTTTTAGATTTAAAAGTCCTTCCTAGAGCTTTCATCTTCCTCATGTAAAAGTCCTTCCTAGACTGGATGGACGAGCTCAAGATTGGTCATTTTCTGTGACTCTCTGTCTTTCCCCCATACTGTTATGAATAAAGGTGCTTACTTTAGAAAGAGGTGTCAGTTTGGTGGACAGAAGACCACAAGACTGATGCCCCTGTCTCCATGCTTTTAATCATATGAGTGTCTAATTTATTATATTCAGCCATGACCTTCCTCCAGACTTGTTCTCCCAGGGTTGAATTATGGCTAATGGAGCATCAATAGATACAGAGAAAGAAGTTGAAATATCAAAAGTCATTATGATATAAAAAAGCTCAATAAAATGGAAAATTAAAGGTTCTATCTCAATAAAATTAAAACCATTCACCAAGAGTTCATAACAAAAAGCATACTCAGTGGTGGAAACTGAACTTCTTCCCTCCAAGATCAAGCACAAGAGAGGTTGTCTAATCTTATCACTTTATTCAATATAGCATTTGAAGTTATGGTTTTAGCAGTTTGACAAAAAAGAGATATTAAAGTTTCTCCAGATTAGGGCCCGGAGAGATAGCACAGCGGTGTTTGCCTTGCAAGCAGCCGATCCAGGACCAAAGGTGGTTGGTTCAAATCCCGGTGTCCTATATGGTCCCCCGTGCCTGCCAGGAGCTATTTCTGAGCAGACGGCCAGGAGTAACCCCTGAACACTGCCAGGTGTGACCCAAAAACAAAAACAAACAAACAAACAAAAAAAGTTTCTCCAGATTAGAAAATAACAATTCAAATTTTCACTAATTGCAGATGACATGATACCATACTTAGGAATACTTGAAAATTCCACAAAATTGATTTTAATACAATGAGTTTGTACATTAAAGGAGCAGACTAAAAAATACACTAAACACAAATTTAAACAATACAATGGAGAGGAAAATAATACAATAAAATACAATAAAACAATAGGATTATTATTATTATTATTTTTTGTGAATAACAAATACAAAGAAAATAAATCACCAGTAAGAACAATAAAATAAGCACAGGGGAATGGAAACATATTCATGAATAAGAAAGGTTCATGTTCACAGGTAAGAAGAGTTCTATATTCATAAATAGAAAATATTAGTAAGATCAAAATGATAATTCTTCACAAAATAATTTAAAGATTCGATTTACTTCTTAGAAATATATCCATATATCCATATACATATAGCTATATATATATATATACTTCTTAGAAATATATCCATATATCCATATACATATAGCTATGTATATATATATATACACATAGCTAAAATGCTGATGAAATTTATATGGAATAATACAGAGTAATGTATAACCAAACCATACCTAGCATAAAAGAAAATGGAAGACTTCATTCCCCACATCTTTATATTATCCTATTACGGTAATTTTGTAATCAAGACGGCATAGGGTGAAAGAGATACTATAATGAGTAGAGTACTTACCTTGCACGTGGCCAGTAATTCCCAGCATCTCATATAGTTTACCTAGAACATCCAGAAGCAAATCCTGAGTTCAGAGTCAGAAGTAACCTCTGAACATCAATGGGCATGCCTTCCCCCCAAAAGGTAGTATAGTACTAGTATAGGTAAACTCTCATGCGAAAAGTATGGTATTGAAAGCCCTGAGACAACTTCACAACTATGCGGGAAGTATAATGTTTGAGAGAGGAACAAAGAACATAAAGTTGACAAAGAAAGAATATTTAACAAACATGTTAAAAAACTAAATTGTCATCTGTAAAATAATTAAATTAGATATATTTATCACATTATACACAGAAGTTAAGTGAAATGGAAAAATCTCAATTAAGATTTGAATTTATAAATCATACTGAGAATACACAGAAAGAATCTTTCATTACATTAAGTCTATAGATAATCTTCAATGACTCAGTTTCCTTAGGTAAACAGAAGAGTAAACAAAGAATTAAATCAAGTAATTTCTGCACTGCAAAAGAACAATAAACAGAATAAAAATACAATTCACAGAAAATATTTGCCCCATTTATCTGACAAAGATAATGTGCATGATATGCAAAGCACTTGTAAAACTTAACAAGGAACTCACAAATGATCCCGAGCATAGAGTCAAGAGCAAATATTGAGCAAAAAGTCAAGAATAAGTCCTGAGCACAGCTGATCCCCCAAAGCAAAACAAAACAAAACAAAACAAAACAAACACACACACACCCCAAAGAAAAAAAACTTAATAAGAAAAACAAACAACCCTATCAAAAGTGGGGAGATGATATGAAAAACAAAAACATAGAAATGTCCAATATGTTCTTGAAAAATTACTTGCATTAATTTTCATCAGCGAAAAACGCACTAAAAAATAGCACATGGTATCACTTCATACCAGTCAAACTGACAAATAGAAATAAAAAGCTTTGGGGCTGGTGAGATGGCGCTAGATGTAAGGTGTTTGCCTTGCAAGCGCTAGCCAAGGAAGGACCGCGGTTTGATCCCCGGCGTCCCATATAGTCCCCCCAAGCCAGGGGCAATTTCTGAGCACTTAGCCAGGAGTAACCCCTGAGCATCAAATGGGTGTGGCCCCCCCAAAAAAAAACAAAAAAAATTAAAAAAAATAAGAAATGAAAATGGAATATAAAGAAGTATAGTAAGAAACTGAAACTGGCCAAAGGAAATGGAACCTGAGAAATGGTACACAGAACTAAGTTTACAATGACCGGTGGGTGGTCTCACCAGTGACTTGGTGAGAAGTGTGTGTGTGTGTGTGTGTGTGTGTGTGTGTGTGTGTGTGTGTGTGTGTGTGTACATGATGTATATTTCTGCAGGCAGCAAAAGATGAATATATTATTTGTATAATTCTAGTGAAGGTGTGCTGTTGGAACATTCTTTATATGCCTTAATATTACTTGCAACAGTTTTGTAAATCATAGTGCTTGAAATAAAAGAACAGGAAAAATACAGAATCAGTTAATTTTCTGAAGATTTGTTTGGTCTAGCAGATATGGGTTCAAGGAAATCACCTAAGTGGCTACTGGCAAGAAGTGATGTCACACCGCTGTTTTCTTTGGAAGTCTCAGTTTGAGATTTTTCTTGACAATGCATTAAAATCTCTGATAGCAAAAGAGTAAATCTTGTTGAAATAGAATTTGTTAGCAATATCTGGAAGTGACAAAGATGTATGTTATAATGCATATCTGAGGATCTAAGACCAAATCCAGTACTGATATCCTGAAAATAGAAATTACTAGTGGTATTGATATTAAAAAGTGAAAGCTAAATGGAAGCATATTGAGATTAGTAATATAAGAACAATCTGTTTAATTCTATGCTTGAGTGTAAATAATATTTTAAGTCCATTTCAACATAGACCATAGGGAAAAATACCAAATTTAATTTATATATGCATATATGCATATATATTGATAATATACACACAACTGTTTTGGAATCAAAGTAATTACTATTTCAAAGGTAGATCCAAGAAATTTATAAGATGAAAAAATTCTATATTACTATTTCATTATTAATTGAAGATATATGTATACTCATATATATATACATATATATATAAAGATTTTTAAGGTATGGAACCCTAACATTTTAACTCTCAAAGTTAAATAAAGTTAAATATGTAAACATAATAAATATATATTTTTAGTGGAAAATAGACTAATACATTGTCAGAAAATTTCATTTTGAAAAAGAGGAAATGTTTAACAATGCCGCAATAATTGGAAATGATTTTAGTATATATAATAAAATTTATTATGCTTATGTTATACTTTAGGACTAATTGATGTAAAATATATTATAATAGATGAGTATTATATACCTTATGGTTCAATTCCTACAGATAGTAATAAAATTAAAAATTAAAGAAAATGTATTTGGAACCATGGAAACTTTTTTCTGTTTTTATTTTTTATTATTACTTCTTTATTTTTATGTGGGGAGGGCACACCAGCCTGTGCTCTGGGTTTTATCCTGGTTCTGCATTCAGAAATCGCTCCTAACAGGCTTGGGGGACCATATAGGATGCCAGGGATCAAAACAGGGTCCATCCAGGGTCATCTGCGTGGAAGGCAAACACTGTGCTATCACTCCAGCCCAGGTTAAACTTTTTTCTAAAATAAGTAAAAGGAAAGCCAAATTCTCAAAGGATATATAAAATATATAACAAGATATGTAACATCATTTCAAGAAATTATTTGCTTCATATAGGATTATTGTAAATACAGTTAATGCTATTTTTATTCTTGATATTATTGTTATAAATTTTATCAGATTTCCTTTAATGTAGAATCCAATTTAATTGATTTTATTATTTATATGCACAAATACACACACACACACACACATATATATATATATATATATATATATGTATACACACACACACACATATATTATTTGTTTGAAACCAAACCAGCATAAGGAGCTCTGTGTATCCTACATTTTCTCTTTTTGGATTAAACCAAGGATTTTATCATAGAGTATTATGCATTAAATAAGTTATAATTTACAGTATTCATTTGATTCTAGCATAATTTGGCAGTAAGAATGGTTAAGAATACGTACAATTAAGCTATCTGATTTATTGCAAGAGAAGCAGGTTAGTAATGTTGCTTGTTCAATTGTTTATGAATGAGGATTATTTTAATTAAAATGTTTCCCCATTGAGAAGACATTTTCAATAATTTATTTTTTCTTTAGACATTCTGTGATGAATCCAGATGTTATAAAAGCAGTTTGACATTTTAGAAAGCAAGTATTATTTTAGTCAATTGGAGTTCATTTTTTCAACTCTGTAATGTAATTCAGTTTGTAAGAACTATTTGGAATTATGAGATCTGACACATCACAGAAATAATGTAAAAATATTTTTTAACAAAATAAATTTGTAAGAGTAGCAAATTTATGAAATTTTTATATAAAACATAGCTATTGTTATGTATCCAATTTTGGTGTTTTAGATAGTTCTTTAAAAGTAGTTAAAATTGGTCCCCGTGCCTGCCAAGGGCAATTCCCAAGTGTAGAGCCAGGAAAGATCCCTGAGCGCTGCTGGGTGTGATCCCAAAACCAAAAAAAAAAAAAAAATAGTTAAATTTTTCTAAAAATACAATAAGATGCCATAACTATAACAAAAAATTAGAAAAATATATTAATAACATATAAAGGTATAAATATTTTGATGCAAATGCTCATAAACAAATCCTCTCCAAAATGGAATTTTTTATCTTTAATATTTATTATGTTCTGTCTGAAAAATTAGTCAGTGACTAAAGAATATTAATACAACATTATTGAGAACCTGTATTTTAAATGTATATCCTTAGGTCATTACTGTGGAAATTAACATTGTTGTAATTTAAAATTCAGATGTATTTTTGAAGTTTAAATACACATAGATCACTGGATACAAGAGTAATCACCTAGTAGAAAAACATAGTGGAGGGGCCTGAGAGAGAATACAGTGGTTTGCTATAGCAAACTCAAAGCAAAACTATAGCAGAGCTATGATTTGCCTCAGAGCACTAATGGGTAGGGTTCAACTACTGGATGTGGCTCATAAATAAAGATAAGGAATGATGAGTTCTTTTTAAATAAGAAAAATTGTGACTGATTATCTATTCAAGAATAAAGAAAAATTATGAAAGAGCAATGTCAAAAATATTTAGCTTACTTTCTCTTAACTTATTCTTAAGTCTGAGATCACATCTGGAAGGATTCATAGAACTATATGTTGTTGTGGGTATTGAACCTGGGTCATCTGTAGACAAGGCAAAACCTGTAACTTCTGTGCTAGCTCTCTGGCTGCTGGAAGTCTTTGAAAATTACAAATAGATTTTAAACTACTCTAAATAAATATCAAAAATCATAAGTTTATTTTTTACATTTGAAAAGATATCTATTATTGTTTAGAGAAAACTCACCAACTTTTAATATAAGAATATGTTTCAGAGATTGGAAGTCTTTAGAATCACTTTTTTAGTAATATTGTATTATGTGACTTAAAATCTTATCAAACATTCTCCTTAAGTTTTAGTTTACAAAGTTTATATCATGTAACTTTACATATTGTCTACTCAATGTAAGAAATATATTGTGGAGCCGGAGTGATGGCACAGCAGTAAGGCATTTGCCATGCACTGGCTGATCCAGGATGGACTTTGGTTCAATTGCCAGCTTTCCATATGGTCCCCCAATCCAGGAGTGATTGCTGAATTCGTAGCTGGGAGTAATTTCTTTTTTTTTTTCTTCTTTTGTGGGAAGAAGAAAGAAAGGAAAGAAGAAAGAAAGGAAAGAAAAGAAAGAAAGAAAGAAAGAAAGAAAGAAAGAAAGAAAGAAAGAAAGAAAGAAAGAAAGAAAGAAAGAAAGAAAGAAAGAAAGAAAGAACGAAAGTAAGATAGAAAGAAGAAATAAAGAAAGAAAGAAAAGAAAAGAAAGAGAAGAAAGAAAGAAAGAAAGAGAAAAGAAAGAAAGAAAGAAAAAGAAGAAAGAAAGAAAGAAAGAAAGAAAAAGAAAGAAAAGAAAGAAAAAAGAAAGAAAGAAAGAAAAGAAAGAAGAAGAAGAAAGAAAGAAAGAAGAAGAAGAAAGAAAGAAAGAAAGAAAGAAAGAAAGAAAGAAAGAAAGAAAGAAAGAAAGAAAGAAAGAAAGAAAGAGAAAGAAAGAAAGAAAGAAGAAGAAGAAAGAAGAAGAAGAAGAAGGAAGAAAGGAAGAAGAAAGGAAGGAAGAAGGAAGAAGAAAGAAAGAAAGAAAGGAAGGAAGGAAGGAAGAAGGAAGGAAGGAAGGAAGAAAGAAAGAAAGAAAGAAGAAAGAAAGAAAGAGAAGAAAGAAAGAAAGAAAGAAGAAAGAAAGAAAAGAAGAAAGGAAGAAAAGGAAGGAAGGAAGGAAGGAAGGAAGGAAGGAAGGAAGGAAGGAAGGAAGGAAGGAAGGAAGGAAGGAAGGAAGGAAGGAAGGAAATAAGGAAAGAAAAAAAAAAAAAAAAAAAAAAAAAAAAAAAAAAAAAAAAAAAAAAAAAAAAAAAAAGAAAAAAAAAAAAAAAAAAAAAAAAAAAGGAAGAAAGAAAGAAAGAAAGAAAGAAAGAAAGAAAGAAAGAAAGAAAGAAAGAAAGAAAGAAAGGAAGGAAAGGAAGGAAGGAAGGAAGGAAGGAAGGAAGGAAGGAAGGAAGGAAGGAAGGAAGGAAAGGAAGGAAGGAAGGAAGAAAGGAAGAAAGGAAGAAGAAGGAAGGAAGAGGAAGGAAGGAAGAAGAAGAAAGAAAGAAAGAAAGAAAGAAAGAAAGAAAAGAAAAGAAAAGAAAGAAGAAAGAAAGAAGAAAGAAAGAAAGAAGAAAGAAAGAAAGAAAGAAAGAAAGAAAGAAAGAAAGAAGAAAGAAAGAAAAGAAAAAAAAAGAAAGAAAGAAAAAAGAAAGAAAGAGAAAGAAAAAGAAAGAAAGAAAGAAAGAAAAAAAGAAAGAAAGAAAAGAAAGAAAGAAAGAAAGAAAGAAAGAAAGAAAGAAAGAAAGAAAGAAAGAAAGAAAGAAAGAAGAGAAAGAAAGAAAGAAGAGAAAGAAAGAAAAAGAGTAATTCCTAAGTGTCACCAGGTGTGGCCCAAAACCCAAAAACAAAAACAAAGATATTGAATAGAAAATGTAGAAAGTTCAGTGTTATGAATTTTAAGTTCTAAAAATGTATTTGTTTTTGGGCCACACCCGGCAGTGCTCAGGGGTTACTCCTGGCTGTCTGCTCAGAAATAGCTCCTGGCAGGCACGGGGGACCATATGGGACACCGGGATTCGAACCAACCACCTTTGGTCCTGGATCGGCTGCTTGCAAGGCAAACACCGCTGTGCTATCTCTCCGGGCCCCAAATGTATTTGTTTTCAAAAATATATTCTTAGCATTTAGGCTAAACATTAGAATTTATTTATAAATAGTTTGTAATGTTCTACTAAGGATTTTGGAATCCTGTTTTATACAAAGTTTGGGAGGAGTACAATTCCAGAATAATGGTAGAATGAGCCTAAAACAATTAATGGACCATTTTATCATTGTTTAAATAAGCACATAACAAACATATTAAAAGACGTTTTCTTTGTAAATTTTACCATACCCATAACATTGTTACATCAAAAATAGGTAGTGCTTTATTGAATGTTATGTAGATTTAATCAATTTTTAAATAGTGATATATTTTATAATCAAACTAGAGCAGTGCATATTAATCTAGAATCAAATATTACATGATTTAACAGTAACAAATATTAAAAAGGCTGATTCATAATTTCAGTTTTAGTCATTACACTCTTTTGGCCAAATGTTTGTCTATTGTGATTTCCTCCATTGTTCTTATATAACAAATTATGTTTCTTTTGATATTCTCAGTGATTCTATGTGGATTATAGTTGATAGGAATATCAAGGTTCTTATAATTATTTGCACATCAGGTCTATATTCACAGTAGTCACAGGAGCTAATCTATTCATCTATGTGCATGATTAACATTTTATACACTAGGAAGTTCCAAAGAACTGCCAATAACTAGAAATTTACTCATTCCTGTTGTACTTGCTACTACCAATATATGAAAATAAAATGCACTCCATCAGTTTATAAGAGAAAGATTAAATACATGAATGATTAATAATTTGATTAGTGCATTAGTTTAATAAATCACATTTATAATGACTCATAGCAATAATTTCAAAGAATAATAAAATGTAAATTTATACTGCAATTAACAAGCATTACCTTTCCAGTTATGTTGATTAAACACTATTATTATATTAATCTATGATATTGCTGAAGTATATTTTAAATTCAAATGGAAATAAAGAAGTATTATACTTCATTGTTGTTGAGACAATTATAATATAACCTCATGAAAGGTGTCATAAAATGATAGTTATTATATTTAATTTATGTAAATTTCTTATGATATTTATAGCAGGGTCAAGTAAAGCATGTTTGGCACTTCACTTGCAAGCAATGAATGTGATTTTTTAAATTCAATTAATGTCAAATGAAGACTACACATTTCAACAAAAAATAAGTAGGAGATAAAAGCTGTTTTATCTAATCTTAACTGTAACTATATTGGAATTTTCAAATAATAATATAAACTCAAATAAGTCACAACACAAGGCATACGTTTGGAAATGAAAATAACAGTGATTTTAAGATATAATTTCATAGAGCAGGAGCGGTGGTGCAAGCGGTAGGGCTTTTGCCTTGCGTGTACTAACCTAGGACGGAACGTAATTTGATCCCCCGGGTTCCCCGATGGTCCCCCTAAGCAGGAGCGATTTCTGAGCACATAGCCAGGAGTAACCCCTGAGCACCACCAGGTGTGGCTCCAAAACAAAAACAAACAAAAAGGGACAGGAGTAATAGCACAGTGGTAGGGCATTTACCTTGCATGCTGCTGACCCAGGATGGACCTGGATTCAATTTCTGGCAATCCATATGGTCCCCTAAGGCAGGAGCAATTTCTGAGAGCACAGCCAGGAGTAACCACCAGGTGTGGCCCAAAAACCAAAGCTAAACAAAAGAAAACAAACAGAAAAAAAAACAAAAAATTTTATATTTTAGCTTAAATTTACAAATTCTAATAAAGGACTGAAAATGTAACTAGATTAAAATAGGTGATATAGAGAGATGTTTAAGGAAATAAGCATAGTTTATATCTCAAAGCAGAAGAAATTCCATCTACTAAAATGGGTGGTGATATCTTTCCATTTCTTAAATAATATGCAAAGGGATATAATCTGATATATAAACTATTTCTGTCTCATTTGCAAAAAACAAAGTTGTCAATATTTGGTGACCTGAACAGAAAAATCCCAGGCATCTTTTCAGTTTTTATTAACCACTCTCTCTCTGTAAATTAACGTAAAATTGTAGAATATTCTTCTGCTAAATTCTGCTGCAGGGTACGGTAAAGGCTATAGAAAATCTTAGAATTGATTACATGAACTGTAATTTTTATTTTAAAAGCCTCAGAGATAAACTGCATTTAAATTTACGTACTTTCCTTCAACTCCTTACTTTCCTACATAACTCAGGGGCAAACATTTAGAAAATATCCTTCTAATAAACCAGTCACAGTGCAATAAAAACAAAGACAAGACAATGCATGGGTCTGTTTATTTCTGGAAGAATAATTTGATTATAAATTTTGACATACTGGGTGATAAAGGAAAAAATAAAGAATGGAAAGAAGTAACTCCTGAAATTAAATTTTGAATAGAAATAGACATTACTTAAGCAGCATTTCAATAGCACTGTTTTAGCCAAATATGTACTCCTATATATTTTAATAATTTTTATATTTATAATATGATATTAATTTATGGTATTATTTTATATGTAAGGGCAACCTATATAATACTTATTGTCCCCAAACACTCTATTTCATCTAAATAAGTTAGACTAAATGCACCTGTATTGAACTATTTTTGAATAATTGTCACCAATATTTGCCTCAATGATTTAAGAATAGGTTAAAATTATTAAGAGGTGGGGCCGGGAAGGTGGCGCTAGAGGTAAGGTCTCTGCCTTGCAAGCGCTAGCGTAGGATGGACCACGGTTCGATCCCCCGGCGTCCCATATGGTCCCCCCCAAGCCAGGGGCGATTTCTGAGCACATAGCCAGGAGTAACCCCTGAGCGTCAAATGGTTGTGGCCCAAAAACCAAAAAAAAAAAAAAATTATTAAGAGGTATAGTATTATAGTTCTGAACCAGAAATATTCTTCAAGATATTTTTAGAATGTAGACATACATGTTTTTTACATTTCAGATGTTTTTAAATTGTGATAAATGAATATATAAAAAGAAATTTTTTGAATTATATTTCACATATTGAATAAGCTATTACACTATTTAATATTACATGTATTTGAACAATTGTATTCCCCCTTTCTACTTATCAAATCTAATATAACTTTTCATTATATATTTGTATTTATTTTAAATTTTAAAACACATAATAATACATTACTCATCGTTTTATAAGCATATAAAGTTATATTCACACTAATCTGCCTTTCACTTTTTCATGAAGAAATCATTTTGCTAGGTTATAATTAAATCAATAAACCATTAAAATAAGGACAACTAACAAACTTCAGTATTCTTGCTGCTGTGTTAATAGGACTAATTCCTAGAAAATTCTTCACATTACTGATTTATAAATTATGAAGCCATAGATTTTACTTAGTATTTTTCTTTACATCCTGACCAAGTTTCCAAGGAATGAGATATATAGATGCTATATTTGCTTTATAAATATTTTACATGAAATAATTTTCTAAAACTGGCAGTAAGTTTTTATATCCATACAAATATAATTCAATAAATAATGTGCAAATGAACAATGCTTCTAAATCTTCACACACACACATACATATATATATATATATATATATATATATATATATATTTAAAAGAAAAATCAATTTAGCAATGCTTTCTTTTCTTTTGAAAACAAAGATACTTTTAGTTTAATATTTAACAGTTAAGTATTAACTGTTTAATTAATTTAACTGTTTAATATTAACTGGATAATAGTTTGATTTTTGCCACTCATAAACATATAAAACCTTATCTTGCAAGATTCTTCTTGCACTGGTTTTGACTTCTTTTTTTTTTTTTTTTTTTGGTTTTTGGGCCACACCCGGTGATAGGGATTACTCCTGGCTATGTGCTCAGAAATCACTCCTGGCTCTGGAGACCATATGGAATGCCGGGGATTGAACTTCAGTCCATCCTAGGTCAGCACGTGCAAAAGCAAACAGCCTACCGCTGCGCCACCACTCCGGCCCCTGGTTTCTGACTTCTATATCTCTTTATGTTTCAATATTCCCAGACTCTGTACAAGATACCTTTGCATAACATTTTGTGCTGCACTAAGATAGGAAACGTAGTTAGACAGCATAATGGTAGAGTGTCACAGTTGACCAAAGTTTGATCAGAAAAAACAGAAAAGAGCTTCAGGAAATAATGTGAATATTTACATGCATGGGCATATGTATTTAGACAAATATATTCACTAATATCTAATAAAATTTGCCTTTTATTTTCTACTTCCTTGTTTTACAGCTTGGCCTGACAGTGCTCAGAGATTACTCCTGGCTCTGTAGGGCTTACTCCTGGTGAGGCTTGTGAGACACATCATGGGGTGACCAAGAGAGAATCCAGGTTGGCTCCTACAAGGCAATTGCCTTAAACATGTAATTTGTCTCTTGTCCAAGATTTTTACATAGTCTTTATTTTTATTTTATTATATTAAATCCATTGTGATTTACAAAGTCCATTATGATTGGGATTCAGAAATACTAATGAATCAGGGCCAGTTCCACCACCAATGTCCACCTCCCTACACCAGTGTTCCTCAAGTGCATTTCCATACTACCCTCAGTCCTCCAGCCTGCCAGAATAACCGGCCCTTTTAAAGTTTAGATTGTTAAATCTTGCCTTTGGCTTGGATATTTAGTTTTTTAACACCAACAATGCACCTGAGATTGCTTGACCCCTGGCCCCATCCTTTCACATTTGTGTTTCTCCTCTCCCACTCAGTTTTTTTTTTGTTCTCCTCATTATTTTCTGAGCCCAGGGATGTTCAAGAATAATCTCATTTAGACCATTGGTTTTCTTCATGCAGTTATTCTAAATACCACATATAAATGATATCATTCTGTATTTTTTCTACTTCTGGCTTACTTCTTTTAACATATCTTCACACCATCCATATTGCTGAAAATTACATGGTTACATCATTCCTTACAGATATGTAGTATTCCACTGTATATATGTACCATATTATCATGATCTGTTGGTGATGTTAGGTTGATTACATGTTTTGGCTATTATAGTAAGTTTTGCAATGAATATATATGTGCATACATTCTTTTGGATAAATGATTTTTTGTTATGAGGATAGATATCCAAAAGAGGGATTTCTGACTCATATGACAGCTTAATTTTGAGTTTACTGAGTACCCTCTATTTGTTTTCTATAGAGGCTGGATTGGAATTGTATAAAAAAATTTGCAGCCAATATAAATGCACACTTAAGTGTATGAATTAAATATTCATATAACTGAAAAGTACATATAAAATAATTTAATCTATTTATAAATATTCCCAAAGATGTATATTTGTAATATAAAATCTTTGAAATTTTATATTCATATGTGGTTATTAACAGATATTATCAATTTTATTATTGCAATTTTTATCATTTTAACTAACAATATACTTACTGGCATAATTACCTGATTTTTTTATTTACTTAACCTGGATAGGACAAGCTTATTAACATTGCCCTTAAAATAAATGCCTTTCAGCATGAAAATACGCACTATAGAATCTAAAAGAAAAACATTATAGAAATATTTGCGAAAAAATATTTTGCTCAGAGCTCTTTGCCCTATATTTTTCAGTATGTCCTATTGCCTAGCAACTCATCTAATTGTTATAGTCTCTACAGTGAATTTTCATTATTCATGTTGTACCAGGTATATAGTTAGATTTTGTACATCATCCCTGCTCCACCATCTTTAATGTTACTACTTTAGACTAAGACACTATAATCACTTTCCTAGTTATTTGAATGGAAACCCAACTCATCTTTTTGCTTTTATGCTTATCTCTTCTCTAATTTATACACAAAATTTGCACTCTGAGATTTCTCTCTTCTGCAGTGAGCGAATTCTTTTCTACTATCCTTATTGTAGTATCCTTAAGTTTGTTTTCTCTGAAAGGACCAAAACATTTAAAAGCATATATGAAATAACTCACATCTATTAGTGACTGTTCTTACACTGATCAGTAGTGTTTTATTCAGTGTCATTTTAAGGTTTTCTGCTGGTACAGATGAACTTATTTTTTTGTCTATAATCTCACAAATCAAGTTGCCATTCAGGCTAGGTTCTTATTCTAAACCAGTTGTCAATGAACAAAGTTCAAAGAACAACCAGGGCATTTTTTGGAGAAGAATTGAGTCCAGTTTCACTTGATTACCAAGACTATTTGTAAAGTTGTAATAATATAAAAGATATATTTTATATTTAGAACTTTAAGAGGTACAAGATAAATCCAAGAGCATCACAAAAGAGAGAAGCCAGACACACCCATATAAACATATCCAAGACTACCATGATACAGCAGATCAATGAATTACTAATTCTTTTTTTTTTTTTTTGTGGTTTTTGGGTCACACCCGGCAATTCTCAGGGGTTTTTCCTGGCTCCGTGCTCAGAAATTGCTCCTGGCATGCACGGGGACCATATGGGACGCCGGGATTCGAACCTTCGAACCGATGACCTTCTTGCATGAAAGGTAAATGCCTTACCTCCATGCTATCTCTCCGGCCCGAATTACTAATTCTTAAGGAAATCAACCAATTAACAACCTGAAGCAGAGATTTATGACTTCAGTGTAACTCTAGTTGCACAGATTTGGATTGATTTTCATTCTTTTTACAAATGCATTCTTTTTTTTTAACCTTTTTTTTTGGTTTTGGTTTTGGTTTTTGGGCCACACCCAGTGACCCTCAGGGGTTACTCCTGGCTGTGTGCTCAGAAATGGCTCCTGGCTTGGGGGACCATCTGGGACAATAGGGGATCAAACCGGTCTGTCCTAGGCCAGCCATGTGCATTCTTTTCTTGTTTGCTTGTTTCTGATTTTTGGGCCATACCTAGTGGTGCTCAGGGGTTACTCCTAGCTCTGCACTCAGAAATCACTCCAGGCAAGATTGGGGGACCATATGAGATGCTGGGGATAGAACTCGAATCTGTCCTCAGTTGGCCGTATGCAAGGCAAATGCCCTAACCCTGTGCTATCACTCCAGATCCTAAAAATGCATACGATAGTTTTCTTTTTTGTTTGTTTTATTTTGTTTTTGGGCCACACCCAGTGACACTCACAGGTTACTCCTGGCTCTGAGCTCAGAAATCGCTCCTGGCTTGAGGTACCAGATGGGACGCCCAGGGAATCAAACTGCAGTCTGTCCTAGGTCAGCCGTGTGCAAGGCAAACACCCTACCACTGCACCACCATTCCAACCCCAATAGGCAATGACTAATTTAAAATTTCAGAGAAGGACCCTAAAAAGTAATCAATTGAGATGGAGAAAATGGTGATCAGTGGATGTAGAACGAGTAAACAGAGTGGTGGATGTTGTTTTCAACACTCAAATATGAAGGTCAAAATAAAACAAAAGCACTCTTAAATATAAAGTTTCCATATATGTAATATGTTACATATATGTATATATTATTATTAGAGTAAATATGTAATATATTTGAGTAAATATTTTAAGGACCATTTAGGGGATATGTTAAAGACATGATCCCTTGTTTAAAAGTTTAAAAGAAGAGGTAAATGGCTCATGTTTGGTTTTCAGTAATCAGGGAAATAATTAGAGTAAATATTTCAAGTGTGTTAGTGGGACAACAATATGGGAAAACAACAGGGACAACACGGAGTGAGGTAAATTATCCTAAGAAATAAATACACCTTATAACAGTAAGGATCATTGAATAAGAATATTCAGTTTAAATCTCACTTTTTCTGTATAAAACCATAGCAATGGCCTCAAAATGTTTATGTCTTTAGTTTGAAATTAAAACTGTTATTTGGTGGATATGTTGGTAAATTTATAACAGGTCCTTAATTTATAATACTATTATATCATCATTTAATATATTAAGAAGATTGAGCTGTATTATATTGGGGAACTATTCTAAGTGTTGTTCATGAATTACCTTCCCCAAACAAGTGCCCATGAAAATGACTTTTAAACATTGTTGTATGCCTCTTCCTAATGATTGTGACCAAAGATTTTGCCTATAGTTTTTAAGAAACTAATTTGCCCAGTCATCATACTGAAGTAAGTAGAATAAATGTTCTTTGCAAACTTTCCTCCCTAGGAAACTATATTATCTTTGATTGAGGGTGTTACTATTTCAGTAGTTACATGCAATTCTTGGGTTGGAATAATAAAAATGAAAAACTTTCTGTTTCTCAAGTTTTATTACTAAAAAAATTGACCTAGTTAAAGACAAAAGAAATACCAAACACTGCAATGTATTTTTCTATTGAAAATATTTCCTTTTTATAAGAAATACATGCTGACGGAAAAGATAAAGAGTAGTTAAAATCTTTCTTAGCAAAGCACACTGAAATTGAGAATGCCATTGTGTTATACAATAAATATTCCTTATCAGACAGTCTCACAGTTCTGTAAAGAAGGCTTTATGGTTAAAGATAAAGCAGGTATTTCACACACTTCACACTGTCTTTCTTTGTGGAATTTATTGTGCATACATTTTGTATTATATATGTGTATATAATATTTGTCATTTTGTATTAATTTAGCCTTCTTAAACATTTTAAGTTCCATTAAAATACAACTTATAACTCCAAAAATGATGGAATGAGAAGATTCAGTTTAAAACTCATTTTCAGTACAAAATAGTTTCTTATATAAGAGACATACTTGCTGAGTCAGTTTTACTTTGCAAGGAATCAAAGATTAAAGTTATATATCTGTCTCATTTTAAAAGTATAATGCTTAAAGAGAAAATAAAGCAAATTGCTTTACAAATTGTAAAATCATTATATAATGCAAAGCATGGTGATTATTATTAAAATGTGTGATACAATGCATAAATTCATGCTTAAATTTATATTATCTAATCATAAAATGTAAGAAATTCAAAATGTTATTAATTTATTTATTCAGAAGACTTCTAAAAATGTTCATAAGTAAGCTTGAGGACAAACATTTTACAGTAAAAGCAAAATTTATACAAATAGGATTTTCCCTGCAAAATAATGAATTTTATTGCTATAGTTTGATATTTCCTCATACAATTTAGCAATAAAATAACACTTCCATCTATGGTATTATAACAGGAATCAATTGTATTTTTTGTTTTTGTTCTGTTTCTTGTTTTTGTTTTGTTTTGATTTGGCTTTTGGGCCACATCAGGAGATGTTCAGGGTTTATTCCTAGATCTATGCTTAAAAATAGCTCCTGGGGGCTGGAGCAGTGGCACAACAGTGGGGCATTTTTCTTGCACACAGCTGACTTAGGACAGACTATGGCTCTATCCCCTGGTTTCCCATATGGTCCCCCAAGCCAGGAGCGATTTCTGAGTGCATAGCCATGAGTAACTCCTGAGCGTACTGGGTGTGGTCCAAAAAAAACCAAAAAAAAAAGCAAGCACATACACAATAAAATAAAATAAATAAAATATAAAGTCACTCTTGGCAGGCTTGGGGACCATATGAAATGCTGGGGTATGAAACAGATTAGCCTAATCCAAAGCAAATTTCCTACCCACTGTGCTCTTGATCTGGTCACTGATTTGTTATTTTCAAGGTGTGTATTAGTGTCTCCAAAAAGGAGTTTTATAGGACCAGGTATCTCTAGAAGTATTAACAATATCTGCAATGTACAATACCTTGAGTATCCCAGCACTTAAAATATTTAAAGTATTTATTGTGAATTACAAAATTATGCATATTTGAGTTTTAGATATACCATGTTTCAGCACCAACCCTTAACAGCAATGCCAACTTCCCTTCACCAGTGTTCTCAGAGTTTATACCATACATCCCTTGCCTCCATCCTCATATCAGAACAGACACCTTTTTAAGTCTTCTTGTTAAAGTTTGTAATTCAGCATTTTTCCTCCCAAGAACAGTCCAGTGTAGACTGATAACCTAGAATACCACTGAGTGAGGTACTAATGTCCTCTGAACATCACCAGCTTACGAAAGTCTGAGTTCACTCTGTTAAGAGTGGCCCATATAAAATAAAAACATCTCTATTTAAAAATTTTTAATTAAGGACACGCATGGCTATATAGCATTATTATGTATTAAATTATATTTAAGGTGTTGAAAACAAAATTCAATGCTGCTCCTGATTTTGGAATATATATTAACTGATTAATATATCAATTAATTCATATATAACAACTAATACATATTAATTTGGGAGCCACATAAGGGTGCTCAGGGTGAAGTTCTGGCTTTGCAGTCAGGAATTACTCCTGGCAAATTCTAGGGTTCATATGGGTGTCAGGGATGGAATCTGAGTTGGCTGCCATGTGTAAGGCAAACACCCTTTACCTGTAAAATCACTCTTGCCCCTATTTTGAATATTTACTTAACATAAAAGCATCCTTTCTTTTTTTTTATTTTTTTTAAAAGCATCCTTTCTTAAAATCATAAATACATTGAAAAAATAGTACAATAGAATACATTTTTGAGGTCTGCAGTGAAATGTAGGACAAGAGAATGGGCAAAGAAAACTCTGGTTTGCATAGATTAAATCAGGACTCTGCTGATACAATACTGATTTCAATACTAGTGATAGTGGAAAACCAGCCCAGAACAAGAAACACAAGACTCAAAGTTTGCATATATTGCTTAAAGAAAATAAAAATAGAGTTGTTAACATTGTCATAAAACTCAAAGTTGCTTCTCTCATTTTTGCAGTGCTTTAAGATATAGGAGTTTCTACTTAGGGTATTGACAGATGAGCTGGCAAATGATGATACAGATGTTCAATAGAGTGTGTGATATTTTTGTTTGTTTATTTTTGGGCCATATCTGGTGACTCTCCGGGATTACTCCTGGCTATGAGCTCAGAAATAACTCCCGGTTTGAGGGACCATAAGGGAAGCTGTGGAATCAAACCACTGTCCATACTAGTATAGTGCTTGCAAGGTAGATGCCCTACAGTTTACACCACCACTCGGTCTCAAGTTTGTGATATTTTAATAATTGAAGCAATGATTCACTTCTATTTAGATAGCTCAAGAAAGATCTTAGTCATCACCGATTGTTTGAAAGAAGTAAAGGAAAAATGATTTTACTTCAAAAATGTTATTTATTTTTGAAAATTATAATTTACACATATAATTGTTCAAAATGTATTGCTTGATTATTTTAATTTATTTTTTAATTTTATTTAAAGACATATTTGATTATATTTAAAGATTGCTTAGTATAACATAATGATCAGTTTATATAACTTTTATCCAAAATTTGGGCATAATATGATTCATTTAACTGGTAGTATGATTAAATTCCAGGAATAAAGTTTATTAAAATTATTTAACTTTTATGATTTAAAAGTAAATTAAGATGAACAATTATTTTTCTAGAACACATGAAACATACTATAAATAAATATGAACATTCTATGACTACAATATAGTTTATGCTCTTTAGCTGATGAGTAATAACCTTCTATTTAAATAAAAATAATTAACATACTTTAAAATTAATTTTCTAGTTCTTTCCTTACTACCAAAATACTTCAGTTCCAAGTAAGCCAGGTCATCATGCAAAGTAACTTTTTGGCAGTGGCTTTCTGGAACCAAAAACTGTTTTCCTGCTTTGTTGGATACAATGTAGAATTTAGCAATGATGAACTCTCAACACTTACAGTTTATAGATAACACAAGAAAAATTTGTCAGAATGTGAGTGTGTCTGGATTTTGTAAAGATCATTTGACAATAGGAGTAGAATGACCGTAACCTTAAGAAATGATTATTTCATACAATACAGTAAGATATTTATGTGCTTGATGAACTATTTTCTATCTAGTAAATTATGTTTAGAGATCTTTTCTTAATTCCCAGTGTGATGAAATAATAAATATGTGTCAATTACATACTTGGAAGAATTGGAAACAAATTTTACTTTTAGAAATACAGAATGATCTCATGCTGTATTTGATCTGTTCAAGGTAGAAGAGTTTACATAAACAATATCTACTGATATTTTTAATAAAAATGGTATTGTCTATTCATTATTTTATTTCGAGTTACCACATAGACTACTTGGGAGATTTATGTGTATTCTTAAAACTTAAATTTACATTTCCTACTGAGATCTGAGTGACTTTTATCTTACCTTAGTTATTGCTTAGGCTACTGGAAGAGTAAGAGAAATATGAAAGAAGGATAAACAATATTATCATGGTAAGTACCATTAAGGTTAAGATCATCTTCTTCCATTTGTAATACTGTATTCTCATTTAAACAAATAGAAAGAACATTAAGTAACATTATTTTCCTAAATTTAACAAGGAAGTGAGCATCACATAAAGCATATAAAATCATATGGTCCAATATTGGCACATGAAGGAACAGTGAGATATGCTACTTACAAACTGCCTAACAATTTATTACCTATATATCTTATAGGCAAATGTGCATGTTAGACAACAACCAAGACACCAAGCACCACACAGTCTCTTGAATATTTATTTGAATATTTATTGAATGTTTATTGAATATTAAAGACAGACTCTAGAGGTCCTCAACTCTCACCCATATGACTCTGTAATATGTCTTCAATGTATACATATGTATACTTTGAATATATATATGGACCAAGAGGACCAGATTTTCTTTTTTTTTTTTTTGGTGGGGGCACACACAGTGATACTCAGAAGTTATTCCTGGCTATGCACTCAGAAATTGCTCCTGGCTCAGGGAACCATATGGGACACAGGGTATCAAACCACAGTCCATCGTAGGTCAGCATGTGCAAGGCAAATGCCCTACTGTAGCACCACTTCTCTGGCCCCAAGAAGAACCATATCTTCATCCTAACACTGTACTTTCAATATAGCTGTATAAATATTACCCAAAATTACACCTGGGCTTCTCAACAGCATTTGGAAGTCCCTTCTAACACTGAACAACAACAAAAATTATAATATCATAAACAAAATTTTGGTGTCTAGATGCCAACAATATTTTTATTTTGTAGCACACTTAAATGAAAAATTGACAGAGCAATAGCACAGCAGAAAGGTGTTTGCCTTGCACTTGGCCAATCCTGGAAGGACTCTGGATTGATCTTTGGCATATTATATGGTCCCCCAAGCCTGCCAGGAGAGACTTCTGAGTGAAGAGCCAAGAGTAAACCCTGAGGAGAACTGGGTGTGACCCAACCCCCCCAAAAGACAAAAGTGTTCACAAAAGAGCAGAAAATACTCTGTTTATTCAATTTAATAAATTTAACTGAGATCATATGATGGTATATATATAATATGTATAATTATATGTATAATATGTATTAATTATATGTATATACAAATAATATATGAATAATATATATGTATAATATATATGTATATATGTGTAATATATGTATTATATGTATATACATATAATAAAAAAATTTGGCCAGGATGTAGCATTGGGCTGTCGAAATTTTTACCAGATATAAAATCTGCATTTCTGCATTATATTAAAACAATATATATACATAAATACTTAAAATAATTTCATTTACATATGTTGATAATTTAAAAATATTGTTTTGTCTCACATTCATTGATGTTCAGAACTTACCTTTGGCTCTGTTTTTAGGAATCACTCCTACCAGTGTACAATAATCCATATATAATGAAGGAGAATGAATCCTAAATCAGCCACATGCAAGAGATTGTACTACCTACTGTACTATCCCTCCAACTAACCCAGGTTTGATGAGATGTTGACATCAAAGGTGAAAATATTTTAACAATGGTGTTTGGAAAAATAGTGATATAATGCAGATTATAAAAATGGGCTCTTGACTTAAAAATGTAGCAAACACTTAGTCATCAGAGCCATTTCAAACTCTTGAAAAAAATGACCAGAAGGGAAATTTGATAACCTTGAATTATGCAACTATATCTTAGAAATATTTAAATTACAGACAAAAGATGTAGGCAAATTGTCAATTATAATTAAAATTTATATCTCTGAATCAAAATAACATCAACAGAGTGAAGAGAATATCTGGAATTAAATAATATATAAAGTCATCTTATCAGGCTAGTAATGAGACAATTGTTTAAAAACCTAATATAAACAAGGAAATGGCAACAACTTGGTCTAATAGCAGGTTGTCTTACCTCACCTCCTAACAATAAGATGAAATCAGAAGATTTTGATTTGTACAAAAGCCAAATTCGTTATCTATAGAAGACTGACTGTGACAACCATGACTGGGCAGAACTTATCCTGGGATCAATAAAAAAGACCCTAGTCTAGGCCTTGGTCTATGATCTGTACAACAACAAGTTCTCTAATTTCAGAGTTCTGGCTGAGACAACTGCAACTGAGAAGATCTTCTGGAAACATATGAAAGTCTCTATCCCAGTATTTGTACTAGGATCGGTGCAAAAACCAAGACCACCTATTACAGAAGACTGATTAAAACAACAGTGATTGAACACAACTCCTAGAACTTAATAAAGGACTCCATCCTTTTGACATGTGCAAATACCAAGATCTCTAAATATAGAGGCATGATTTTATCATCCACAACAGAGCAAAAGTTTCCAGATACCACAAAAGGACCTAGGGGAGAGTAAAGGAACATGTACAGAGCCTATAGTTATTCCCATGAGAGTATACTTCAAGGGCAGAGGAACCATGTATCTCTTAGGCCCAGGGAATTCCCTTTCTAATCTCCTCAATATTTACTGTGCCTGTGCAAGAAAATAAAAGAAGCAAAAATTAATTTTTTTGTTTTGTTATTGTTGTTTGTTGTTGTTTTTGTGATTTGTTTTATTTTGATTTTAGGACCATCGTTATTGTGTGGTTGTTGTCTATATTGCTGTGGTTCTTTTTGAGTATCTTGTTTGATATTTTTATTTTTTATTATTTTTGTAATATTATGCTTTTATTCCTTTTCCCCTTCCTTCTCTTAAATTGATAGTTATAGTCTCTAGAAGGACTCCTCCATATTTTTGCTTGTTTGAATTTTGCCCCACTTTATTTACTTATTTTTTTCCTTCAAACAGAACCACATAACTTTAACCATCTTTTTTTTTTTTTTTTGGTTTTTGGGTCACACCCGGTGGTGCTCAGGGGTTACTCCTGGCTGTCTGCTCAGAAATAGCTCCTGGCAGGCACGGGGACCATACAGGACTCCGGGATTCGAACCAACCACCTTTGGTCCTGGATCGGCTGCTTGCAAGGCAAACACCACTGTGCTATCTCTCCGGGCCCAACTTTAACCATCTTATTCCATCTCACAGATGGAGGGGGAAATAATGGAAGGTACCATGAACAAACAGTTGTATGAACATTTAGTAGAAATAAAAAAAAATGATTAGACTTAAACACCAAATCCAAAGCCAAAGACAACAGAATCGATACCCAATTTACAACATGATAGACACAGAGAGGACCACTTATACTAGGAGCATGGGGGTAAAAGCAGGGATATGGTTTACATGCTGAAAATAGAGGTGGAGGGAGGACAACACTGGTGGTGGGAATGCCCCTGATTCAATGTCACTATGTACATAATATATTACTGTGAAAGATTTGTAATCTACTTTGGTCAAAATAAAAAAATAATAAAAATAAATAAGGAGATGTCAACTTTATTTAAAAGTTGGATATATGTCTAAACATGAAAAAAGAGGGTGAAGAAAAGAAAGTTATTTTATAACATGGAATAATAAAAAAAAAAGTTGGATATATGATTTTCATCCAAAAAGGTACTCAAGGACAAAGAAGTTAATGAAAAGTTGTTCAAGATCAGGTTATTGCTGTTGATTTTTAATTCCAATCTAAACAATGACATAGCACTTGTGAACCACTAGAATGACTATCATAAATAAAATAATATGGTTGGAGTCCAGCAAAAGAATAATGAAGACTATTAGCCCTACACTGTTTTGTAACTTTGCTCACTTGCATTAAAACCATAATTCTTTCCATGATTTCCTATGTCCTCCCAGAATGTTCAGCCAGCAGAAACTCCAAATGTTGCAATGCCTGGTCCAAAAATCAAAACAAAAATAGCACAACAATACAAAATAATAATAATAATAGTAACAATAATGACAAAATTGACAAAACTCTAGCAACTATAATCTTTATACACTGCTGGAAATAACATTAGATAGTATAGTCATTATAAAATTATGTGTCTTGGGGCCTGAACTATAGTACACTAGTTAAGATGATTGTCCTGAATGCAACTGACCTGGGTTTGCTTGCATGCATCACATATGGTCACCTGAGGCTGCCAGGAGTGATTCCTTAACAGGGTCATGAATAAACCCTGAACACTGCCAGATGTGACACAATCCCCTCAGTAAACAATTAAATAAATAAGAACATATCTTCTCAAATATTAAAAATAGAATTAGAACTAATTCTATTCAGAATTACTTCAGCATATTCAGAATTCACTAATTCTGAATGTATTATCCTGGATATATAGACATATATATATATACCAATATATATATACCAATAATTATGTATTATATATTATCTACTATATGCCATTTATATATATATATATATATATATTCTAATAAACTGAAAGTAATATTGAAGTTAAATCTATACAATTATTTGGAGCAATATTATTTGCTAATATAGCAACAATACCCCAATTGCCAATCAATATATAAAAATAAAAACAAGATGTGTTAAATACTTACTATGGAATTATTTGAGCTTAAAATAATGAATTTCTTTTTTTTTAACATAATTTTTATTTTGATCATAGTGGCTTACATATTGTTGACAATAATATCTTAGTTACATATTTACATAAGATCAAAGGGGATTCCCATCACCGGTTTGTCTTCCCTACTCCTCCCTTTTTGTCCTACCACCCATATCCTCTTCCCTCACCCCTAGGGCTGCTAGAATATGTGGTCCCCTCTGTACCTATCCTATTACTTCGTAGTCTTATACCTGTTTGGTCCTGATGCCTCCTTTATTTCCCCCTCTAGTTAGGAGGCAGGAGAAGGTAGTTCAAGTTAAGTGGTTTTGTTTGAAGAGGAGAAAAGTGATAAACTGGGGTAAATGTCTAATACGCCGGAAATAAGCAAAAATATTCTAGAGGCTCTCGTCATCGATTTGAGAGGCGAAGGAGAAAAAGAAGGTGAAACACTCTACCCCTACGAAATGCAGTGTCAAATATCTATTAAGAATTCCAACGCGAACACTAAGCACCACCAGAACAGAACAAAACCAACAAATACACAACCAAAAAAAAAAAAAAAAAAAAAAGCAAACGCTGCGATCTTGAGATAGGCACCATGGCATAGCACATGGAGAGGGAAAAGAAGGGGCCAGAGAGATAATATAGAGGCAAGGCGTCTGCCTTTCATGCAGGAGGTCATCGGCCCGAATCTTGGTGCCCCACATGGTCCCTCATGCCCGCCCGAAGCAATCTCTGAGCCCGGAGCCAGGAAAAATCCCTGAGCGCTGCCTGGTGCCTCCCAAAAATCTGAAAGAAAGAAAAAAAAAAAGACAAATGGGGCAATAACTTCAATAACCACACTAAAACAAAGAAATCGACCAAAAATAAATAGGTAAATAAAATGATAATAGTAGTACATGAAGATAAAAAGTAATATATGAAAAATAAACAAGATTTTTTTCTCCCTGCCCAGGCACAGTAAATATTGGGGTCATTCAAAAAGGGATTCACATGGCCTAAGATGTATGGGGTTTCTCTGCCCTTGGAGTATATTGTCATGGGATCCACTATAGACTCTGTTCATGATCCTTTATTCTCCCGGTGGTCCATTTGTGATGTTTGGGAGGCTTCTGGTCCTTCCTGGGTGATATAGTGAGTCCTCTGTATCTAGCAATCTCAGTATCGGCACAGTTACAGGGGTGGGACTTATGATGAAGTCAGTCTTAGTGGTTGTAGAAGTTCTGTTCCATCAATATTATTTTAGTCCATCTTCTGTGGTTGTTGGTCTTGGTCTTGGCACTAAATCTGGGATGGCACCTAGGATAATGCCTTTCCTTGTGTTTCCAGAAGCCCCATTCCGTTACAATGGTCTCTGCCAGACCTTTGGAACTGGGATCATGGTTGTTGTGCAGGTCGTAGCTCAAACCCTAGGTTAGGGCTTTTTTATTCGTCCCAAGATATATACAGTCTGGTCATGGTTCTAGCAGCCAGTCCTCTGCAAATCGCGTTCTTGGTTTTTGGACCTACCAGCCGGTGACAAGTCTTCTGATTTTGTCTTATCAGTGGCTAGAGGGCCAGGATAACCTGCTCTTAAGTCAAGTTGTTCCCCTTTTCCTCGTTGTCAGGATATCATATTAGAGCTGGCACTCGTTGGTGTTCCAGCAGTAATAAGGTTGTCTTGGATGGGGTTTGTTACTTGCAGCTGTTGTGAAGGACTGTGCCATTTCTGTGACTGGGATCCAGGGTTCAAGGTTCGATGGATGGGATCTACTCTCCTGAAGTCTAAGTTGATTCCACATGACATATTTTCAAGGTAGGAGTTATCCCTATATTGTAAACAACTATGAGTTTCTATCTCTAGTAGATAAAAGCTCTTTTTTATGTGAGAGATTTCCCCTTTTATTTAGTGTAACTTTGCAGGGAGAAATGGTGCTACGTTATATTGTTGGTGCATTTGGGGGTGGACAGAGAGGAAAACAAAAACAGGTCACATACCCAAAAAAGATTAAAACAAAACAAAACGAAACAAAACCAAACAAAACCAAAAAAAAAAAGATAGGATTAAAAATGTATGTGCTCACATATGTATATGTGGACCAGAAAATTAACGGAGTATTTAAAGGACCAAAGAGGTGCAAAAGACTACCTTACATTTGGGGAAAGGCAGGTAAAGAGGCGGTGTAATACAAGTCTTATGTTTATGTTGGGAGTACAGGTTTTCCCGTTGTCTTTTGGGTTTTTCTTGTAGTGTGTGGGTTCCCAGGCACCTTTCCATCACACCCCCTGACATTCTTCAGATTGGTGAAAGATTTGTGGCAGGGAGGTCTTGGTAAGAGTTCCTGCATTGGGGCTACTTTTGGGCCTAAGTCCGGTTTCAAGTAGCAGTCCACCTTAGGGGAAGATGGTAGGGGGCACCGCGCAGCATGGGTCCACAGTAGAGTTAGCTGCTTTTTCTTGCAGGAAACGAAGTGTGGGTTTGACTGGGTGTCTCTTCGTTTGGGTACTGGGTACTGGTTCATTGAGGTAGGAGGTCAATCTTGATGCCTAATAGATTTAGGACTGAGGGTGAAGAGTGTTAATACAGTGGGAAATATGGATGGGAATGAGGGATGAGGGGGTAGTTGGATTTCCAAAGGGGGAAAAGGGGGAGGTATATGGTAGGAGTAGGAAGGGAGAGAAGAGAAAATACATTAGAAAGGAAGGAAAAGAGGAAAGAAAGAAAGTAGAGAGAGGAGTAGAGAAGAAATGATAAAAAAAAAAGTAGTGAGAAGAGAGGAGAGAATAGCAAGGGAGTGTTAGTTTGCTTGAGCGTGTTCGGTGAGTATAGTCTGTAGTTTAAGTCTGAATGTCACGGTTACTGCTTCGGTGATCTGATTGGCCACGTGCTTCGATTCCTAAAAGAAGGTATAACCTTGAAATAAAGTGTATGTTAAAGGGTTTTCTCAGGAACATCTCGTAGTACCAGCTAGGTATGGTATCTCATGTGGCATCCCGAGCTGCCCTCTTGGTTTGTCCACCCTTTGTATCGAAGGATGCCTGTGGGCAGAAAAGCTGAGAGGTTATTTTAAATATAGTAATATAAGGCATTAAAACATGATGTTATGCGATGATTCCATTGGAGTCAGCGATTTCCCATGGCATTCTTTACCTGTAATCCTGATTGCGATCTCCAAGGGATTATTGTGGGCCTTTGTCGTAGAAGGCTGATTACATACCTGTTCTCTCTATGCTGTTGTTTCTGGTGTTGCAGCTATCTTTGTGGTATAATGCTGGCCCCTTCTCCTCTGGGTTTGGGCTGTCTGGCTCTGGGCGGGGGTCCCCGAGGGCAAGGGGCACTCACCCGGCCCCTTCTCCACTGGGTTCGGGCTGTCTGGCTCTGGGCGGGGGTCCCCGTGGGCAAGGGGCACTCACCCGGCCCCTTCTCACTGGGTTCGGGCTGTCTGGCTCTGGACGGGGGTCCCCGAGGGCAAGGGGCACTCACCGGCCCCTTCTCACTGGGTTCGGGCTTCCTGGCTCTGGGCGGGAAGCTCCCCAGGCCCCTTCTCCGCTGGGTTCGGGCTGTCTGGCTCTGGGTGGGGGTCCCCGTGGGCAAGGGGCACTCACCCGGCCCCTTCTCCACTGGGTTCGGGCTGTCTGGCTCTGGGCGGGAAGCTCCCCAGGCCCCTTCTCTACTGGGTTCGGGCTGTCTGGCTCTGGGCGGGGGTCCCCGTGGGCAAGGGGCACTCACCTGGCCCCTTCTCCACTGGGTTCGGGCTTCCTGGCTTTGGGCGGGAAGCTCCCCAGGCCCCTTCTCACTGGGTTCGGGCTGTCTCAAAATAATGAATTTCTTATAATTACTATAACATGAGTGAAATCTGAAAACACTATGCTATGTAAAATATGTCTGCTCAAAAGGCAAATATGTATATTTCATTTATATAAGGTACCTAAAGTTGTAAAATTCATGATCAGAATGTATAGTCATAGTTTCCAACATTGCTGGAAAAGAGTAAAATATTTGTTTTCATTTTATAAGAAATCCTGGACATGCATTTCATAATTGAGAGTACTTATAATTATAATACAAAAGTGGAATGTATGATTCAAGTGTTCTTGTTTATAAAATAATTATTAGTATAGTCAACTATAAATACAGATGTACAAATTTAAAATAGTCAACCAAATAAATAGGGATTTCCAAAATACTTTGGTAAATGCTCTGTTTGCATATATTGAGTAAATTAGGTACATTTTATCAATATTAATGAAACTAACACTGTTAAAAATACAGAATAAAACGAATGCTATATAAAAATCTTATTTATACTTATTATAATCTAAATATTGTCTTTCTCTTTTATCTGATCAATTAAAACAATATATTAATTGTTAGTTTAAGTAGTTACTTCACAAATAAAAGAAATAGCATTTTTCCAAAGAAAGAAATTACTATTTTTTAGAGAATGGGAGATTGTTTTGTTTTGGGTCACCACTTGGTTCTGCTCAGGGCTTTCTCCTGACTTTCCATTCAGGGGTTATTCTGGTTTCGGGGAACACATGTGGCGCCTTGACTAAACCCAAATTCCATATCTACTATATCTCTTGTATATCTCATATAAAATTTTATCAAATCAATCATGCTACATAAACTTTCTACTTCCTTCTCTTCTTATACAAATGTTTATGATGTAAAACAGTTACCTCTACTTTTTTTTAAATTTTTTTTATTTCCCTCTTTGGCATTTGAGAACTGAAATTAACTCGGGAGGCCTGTAGAGCTGAGAGACCACCAGTCCCTGGGTGGGAGTAGGACTTGTGGGTGTCATAATCACGGCAACACCCTGTGTCCTTTGTGATTTCAGTGACCGGTGATGACATCACCAAGTCTCTATCTATCGGGCCTTTGCATTTTGGGATCAGTTGTCTTAGGCAAGTAAATTAGTTTCTCAAATTCACTAATGGATTTGGGTACTTGTCCAACCTTTCCTAAAGTCCCATCTTCCAGCATGCCAACCAGGAACCTCTCTCTCTTCATGGGCTGTGGGGAGACCATCTATGAACCAACCAGGAGTCAGATGTCCTTTGTGGTGTCATGTGTCTTTCAGACATGGAGCTTTTAGCCAAGGTCCTCATTCCTCAGCAGCCCCTGCAAGACATACAGAGGGTCTCTGGGCTGCAGATTCAGTGGCAGCTGCTACCTGGGCTCTGGATCTATAAGCTGCTTCTCACTGGGATGTGGAACCCAGGGGCTGGAGATCCATCAGCTATGGAGTCTATGGTTTCTATTCCCTGAGCTATGGAGCCCAATTTCATCTTCCTTTCTACTCAAATTCTCCTAATAAATTTTCATGCTGCTATCACTATCCAAATATGCTGGCTGTCAATGTTATATACTAGTCAGCAAGAATGTTGTTTCTGATTCTATTAATAAACTTTGACATGTTCAGTATTTAGGGCATATGCACTAATTTTGTAAAGGCTAGACAGTACTTAATAATTATTTAAGTTTTATTTTTAAATCAAACTGGTTTTCTTTAGATAAACATGAGGGGAGAAAATGAGAGAGATGAGGACTAACTAGGGAAATCTAGAGGTAGAATGAAATAAGTCAGGAGAAATAATCTTGAGCTGTGCTCAAATTTCCTAAATAGAATGTGTTATAAATAAAAGGAATAAATTCTGTATCCCAGATCTAGCTGTAACAACTCCCAATATAGAGAAAAACCAGATAATTCTTCACTTAAGCATATAATCCTTTAATTATTGGTTTCTGGTACAAAGTTTTATTGAAAACATCTCAATACATTTCAATATGCTTATTTATACAATAAATATGGCTTTGTTATAACTAAAGACATTTTGAATGGAGCAAAAATATAGGAACAAATGTTCCTAGAGGAACAATGTTTAGAACTATATTATTATATTCATTTATGAAGAACAAAAATGAATATTTATTTTGGGGTTTTTGGTCCACACCTGCTGATGCTCAACTCCTGTGCTCAGAAATCTCTCTTGGCTTGAGGGACCATAGGGGTTGTCCTGGAGATCAAACTGCAGTCTGTCATAAGTTAGTGAGTGCAAGGCAAACAGACTACCACTTGTGCCACTGCTCCTCTGGCCCCCCAAAATGGATATTTTTAATTAATTAATTAATTTGGTTTTGGGGTCACACCCAGGCACTCAGGGGTTACTTCTGGATCTATGCTCAGAAATCGCTCATGAGAGGCTTAGGGGGACTATATGGGACGGGGTTAGAAGTAACATAATTTTGCATGCAAGGCAAATGCCCTACCTCCATGCTATATTGAAGAAAAATTCATATATTTTAAATAGCTAAAATCCAGTTCTCAATTTTCTCGAATAATTTCTGTATGTAAGGAAGCAGGTTCCAAACATAGAGAGTAACTGATTAGGCTCAATATGTATAAAGTTGCAACTTGGTCCTTGAACAAAGAATAAACTTATACGAGTTGACATAAATAAATAATATCATTAAATTTACAATTAAAGTAAAAATAATATTATAAAAAGTAATTCAATATGTAACTATAATGACATTGAGATATATTTTTTTCTCATGCTAAAATAACATGGAGGCATATTTTCCTTAGGAAATAGCTTTTTATTATAGGAGCAAGTTATTGCTATATAACAGATAGGTGAGTTTGGGAGAGATACTTTTATCAACATCTTAAGATATGCTTTATAAATCTAAAAACCAGTCTTGAAAACCATTTCTATTATCGATGAAAGTTTTACTGTTTTTTTCTGGTTTGAACTGTTTCTCAACAGAAACATGTCAATATATTTTACTTGATTAGATATTTAATATTCCCAATCATTCTGACAAGACTTGTTAAAATATATTTTTCTCACTTAACTGATTCTTATGTTTCAAAAATGTTTCTAGTCTTCAGGACAGTTTATTTCCAAAAATTATGTTCCATTGATTTAGTTAATTATACAATTCTACTAGAGTAGTATCTTTATTTACCTACTTCTTAAGTCACACGTAAAAATCTTTAAACATGCTTCCAGTTTTCATAATTTGCCTGCATTCTTCGGGTGATATTGTAATAGCATACACATTTTGGAATTAGTCTTTTTATTTCTATGAGTAACTCATCATTTTTACATTCCACATGCATTAGTGATTATTTATAGCCTTCAATAAATAAAAATAGATATTTTGGTTTTACTTTATTTTTCTTTAAAATATCTATAGTGCTAAATATGTAAATAATAGTTGATTATATTTATTTTTATTCTAAAGATAAATTTCATATGTATTTTATATTATGGAAAGAATATTTCATTTTCTAGATTAATTTTTTATATATTAGTATACTTTAATGTAGTCATGCCACTGGAATGGGGGGCTCAGGGGTACCTTAAGGGCTGATAAAACACCTAGGCCCCTGTGTGGGGGCTGGGCCTGTGGGTACCATGACCATGACGTCCCTTCCCCCAGTGGTCGAAGTTTTCTGAGGTCATCGGCAGTTGATGATGTCACTGAGCCTATATATAGAGGGCCTGAGTTTCTGGGCTCAGTTGCCTAGGCAAATGTACTAGTTTCCTATATTTCTATAGTTATGGAATCGGGAAGCAATTTTTCTCTGACTTTTCCCAAAATCCCATATCCTTGCACGCCTGCTGGTTTGGCCATCCTGACCTTATGGGCCACCTCATTTGCGTCATATTTTTGTTGCTTTGTTTACCAGGCATCAATTATAGTGCCAGGAACATCTATGCGAGATATGAGGCAAGGAAACAGCAAATACTTGAGGGATTGAGAAGCAGTGTCTCAGAATGAGACTGTTCAGGGGAAGATGGAGGTTGGGGTGTCTGAAGCCAGGATAGAATATCATCTCATAGATGCCAAAGAACCAAGGAGTACGGTTGTGGTGGAGGAGGAACCAATTTTATCACAAGTTTAGATATATTTTGATGTTGAGGCTGCGCCCAAAGAAAAACCTATCGTACAGTGCTGCTAGAGAACTCTTTCTTTAGACTCTCAGCTATGCTGGAGATGACAGGACTTACATTTTAATTGTAGACACAGACCACGAGTGACCTCTCAAATGGGGGATCCATAGTTGTTGATCAGAACCAGGGTGCTGATCTGAGAGTCCCAGAGCAGAAGGAGCCATGGGACTCTCTGGGGCAGCACACGGCTTATGGGCTTTGTTCTATGAGTCTCCTTGTTAGAGCTCAGCAGACACCATCTAGTGTGGGCCAGACTGACACTAAAACTGTTATTAACAACTTTATGGATAATATCTCTGTAAATCATCAATGAAGAGACTTGATTCCGCGTTCACTGAATCATTCTGAGCTGCTCAGATGAGGCTTCTCTGAATTTCTCTGAGTCCTCACTCTCCCTTTTATTTCAGAGCTTGAGAGCAGCCACCAGGACTAAGCAGCCTGAAGTGAGGGAAGAAGAAGCCTGGTCAGAACTCTGCAAGGGGTCTCTCCTCTCCCAGCCATCCAGTAAGTCCCAGATCTTGAACATTGAGGATGTCAATTTAGACACCATCTCTCAGAGAACTCAGGTACCTCTAGGGAAGGAGGGAAGGCTGGTGAGCTGACAGAGCCTGAGGGACATCTGGTGTCCCACGACGTATAGCTGGGCATGAAGGGGGAACTGGGCAGTGCCCGCTGCACTTCAGGAGAAAATGGGTGAGGACAAGCCCTGGAATTTTGCCTCTGGAATTGCTCATATTCCCTGAGGGTGTGGAGGATGCGTCCCCTCTAAGGAAACTGTGTTCTTGGGGTTCTCAGGGCAGTTTCGGGAATTCCTGAGATGGTCTGACAGGCCTTGGCCCAAAGCAGGCGTTCTGTGAGTCTTGGGCTATTCTGTTGCTGGGGAAGATCCTGGGGTGTACAGACTGACCTAGCCGGCGCCCCAGCAGACCCGGCCAGAAGCTCTGGTGCTGCTCTGACCAGCACCCCCCTTCCCTGTCACAGGAGACTTCAGAGTCTGCAGGAAAGAAGAGGAGATTAAGGCGCAGATTCTCTACCTGAGGTGATTATTTTCCCTCTTCTCCACATCAACCCTGGGTCTGGGGACTGCAGACCTGGACAAGGCCGGGGAGGCCATGACAGTGGGTCTTAACATCCACACGGGTTGGAACATGCTGGTCCCGTAACTCAGAAATCGTCTCTTCCGAGATCTTGCTATCAATGCTATGGCAAAATTCTGTTCAGGCCACTGGCCCTATTAAGATCCAGTGTGCCAGGAGCCGGGACCTTCAGGAGGAAGGACTTCCTTCCCACTCACTGACTAGTCTTTTCCAATTGTTATCACCCACACAGGAAGGATAATGCTTGTAGTGATACTCAGAAACCATCTCTTATGAGATCATGCTATCAATCCTATGGCAAACTGCTGTCCAGCCCAATGGCCCTATTAAGATCCAGTGTGCCCGGAGCTGGGACCTTCAGGAGGGAGGGCTTCTTTCCACACACTGACCAGACTTTTCCCATTGTTATAACACAGGGTTGGATCATGCTGGTCCAGATACTCAGAAATCATCTCTTATGAGACCTTGTATTCGGTAATATGTCAAACTTTTGTCCAGCCCTTTGGCTATTTTAAGAGCCAGTGTGCCAGGAGCCGGGATCTTCAGGAGGAAGGGCTTCCTTCCCACACCCTGACCAGTCTTTTCCCATTGTTATCACTCATACGGTTAGGACCATGCTGGTCACGATACTTAGAAAACCGTCACTTCTGAGACTTTACTATCAATCCTATGGCAAAATTCTATCCAGCCCATTGGCCTTATTAAAATGCCATGTGCCAGGAGCTGGGACACTCAGGATGATGTGCTTCATTTCAACACATTTTCCAGTTTTTCCCCATTGTTAACATCCAAAAGGGTAGGATCATGCAGGTTTCGATGCGCAGAAATAGACTCTTCTGAGAACTTGTTATCAATCCTTTGGCAAACTTCTGTCCAGTCCATTTACCCTATTAATATCCAGGGTTCAAGGAGCCAGGATGTTCAGGAGAATGTTCTTTCGTTAAGCACATCATACAGTTTTCCCCCATTGTTATTACCCACATGGGTATTTCCAAACTTGTTTCAATACTCAAAAACCATCTCTTCTGATACCTTGCTATCAATCCTATGGCAAACGGCTGCCCAGCCCAATGTCCCTATTAAGATCCAGTGTGCCAGGAGCTGGGACCTTCTGGAGGAAGGGCTTCCTTCCCATCCACTGCCCAGTCTTTTACCATTGTTTACACCTGCATGGGTTGGACCAATCTGGTCTGTATACTCAGAAATTGTCTCTTCTGAGACCTTGATACCAATCCTATGACAAATTTTTGTCCAACCCACTGTCACTATTAATATCCAGTGTGCCAGGAGCCAGGAACTTCAGGCAGAAGGGCTTCCTTTCCATACACTGACCAGCCTTTTCCGATTGTTATCACCCACATGGGTAGGATCATGCTAGTCACAATACTCAGAAACCATCTCTTCTGAGACCTTGCTATCTATCCTATGGCAAACTTTTGTCCAGCCTACTGGCCCTAATAAGATTCAGTTTACCAGGAGCCAGGACCATCAACAGGATGTGCTTCCATCCAATACACTGTCTACTCTTTTCCCATTATTATCACCCACATGGGTAGCACCATGCTTGTCCCAATACTCAGAAACCATGTCTTCTAAAACCTTATTATCAATCCCATGGAATACTTCTGTCCAGCACACTCTCCCTATTAATATCCAGTGTGTCAGGAGCTGCGACCTTCAGGAGGAAGAGTTTCTCTCTCTACTGGCTTTGTGGAGCAAGAGGAACAGGAATGCTGGGCCCTAGATTCTGTGCCTAGATCAAGTCACCCAACCGGCTCAGGAATAGTGGATGTCCAGGGAGAGTCAAGTCGGAGAAGGACCTGGAGTTTTCATTTTCTGAGATTCTCCTGGCGTGGTCGGCACCGCGGAGCTACCCATAATTTGTCCTCCCCAGCAAGGTCTCCAAAAAATGCATTTATCAAGCCATTAGAATTCTTTGTTGTTGCCTCTGTAGAAGGACAGAAAATGAATAAAATTTCATTAATGTTGAACATATTGGTTGTTCTGAATTTGTTATTTGGAGAAAGGGATGATGGGGGGATGACACAGCTTATAGAGTTCCACTGACTCCTGAAGCTTCTTGGAGAGCAGAAACAGTGTGTCCTCTCCTCCAGAGGAAGGTTGGGATGTTCTCAGCTTTCAAAAAATGTAGAGCAGCAACCACTTCCTTACAGAAAGATTATCAATGGTTATTTGCCCCCAGAAGAAGTTGTTTTGTGATCAACAAGAATTTGGGGAGCAGAGGTTGTCTTGAGGGAATATTTGAATATCTGGGTAGGGAGGGAAGCAGATACTTACACATGGGGGAGGATATTTTGAGTTCCTATTGGAAAGATCTCTCAGAAGAGATGCACATTCTAGGGTTGTCTCTAGCTCTGGTTATGGGATACTGAACATAATTGTTAGATGTAGGATCACTGAATGGATGGCCCCTACACCCAA
This sequence comes from Suncus etruscus, assembly GCF_024139225.1. Taxonomy (NCBI): domain Eukaryota; kingdom Metazoa; phylum Chordata; class Mammalia; order Eulipotyphla; family Soricidae; genus Suncus; species Suncus etruscus. Next base: position 53,374,306 of record NC_064860.1, on the reverse strand, counting down.
GGGGTTCCAAAACTGAGAGGAGAGAAGTAAAGCCTCCTGGGAGAGTAGAAAGTGAGAATAGGTGGGATAGTCTTTTGGAAAGAAATTGTTCAGGACATTAAAGTGTACATATTTTTCCTCTTGAACCATCATGCATCCCCCTCAGAGGTACTTACAGGCACAGCCCCTACATGCTGATCAGATTTGTCCCATAAATTATCCTGCTGCTGCTGGTTTGTGTGCATAGTTCTGCAATAATGTGACCAGATATAGCTTTCTTTATAGGATATATTAGGATCCTCTCAATAATCAAATTGATGACAATACAAAAAAACTCCACTCATTGCATAGACATATACCTACCATGATACGAATGTCATTGCAGGAGTAGGGACCCAGAAGTCAGTCATTCCTGATTATAGAAGTTCAGGTATATAGGTGGAGAACCCACTCATACAAATGCGCTTTTGCATAAAAAGACACAAATATCTCATTTTTAAGTTCTTTAGGAAAGGTATCATCCAAGAAATCAACAAAGAGGAGATAGTTCTCCAGGTAACAACATGTTTTGCTAGAAATTCTTTCTGAATGGCTGTTCATATACAAAACAGCCAGTGATTCAAAGGACTGGCCCATATATGTTGTACTATATTCCCACTTTCTGTCTCTAATGAGAATTAATTTAGTCATGTATATTATAAACTATTTATTTATTTATGCTTACTTATAATTTTTTTAACTATAACACTGCCTGAGAGATAGAAAACCAAACTCCTTATATTGCTCTCTGTAACCTGTCCCCAAGATTCACCTAAGAGCAAGAAATCAAAGCCAATTCAGAAGTTTTCTACAATATCTCTTGACCATAGTAATGACTAGGAGTCAGAGAAGAATAAAGTTTCTGTAGGAGCCCATTATGCAGGTTCCTATATACTTAAATATATAAAACTTTATATATATATATATATATATATATATATATATATGTTGGCACTAGCCCACATCCATTTATTATGGAATTTGTTCAGCCCTCTGCAAAATCATGGTGACATCTTCATTTCATATTCAAAGTAGAATATTTTATATTTCTAAACAGACAGCCAGGAGTAACCCCTGAGCACTGCCGGGTGTGGCCCAAAAACCAAAAAAAAAAAAAAATGTCTTTAATAAGGGGCTGGTGAGGTGGCGCTAGAGGTAAGGTGTCTGCCTTGCAAGCGCTAGCCAAGGAAAGGACCACAGTTCTATCCCTCGGCATCCCATATGGTCCCCCCAAGCCATGGGCAATTTCTGAGCACTTAGCCAGGAGTATCCCCTGAGCATCAAATAGGTGTGGCCCGAAAAAAACAAAAAACAAAAAAAATAATATTTCATATACTACAAAACCCAGTTACAAGTCTCTCAATAATATTTAATTCCAGGATTGTAATCTATAATAATTTAGAATATTCAGAATATTCTTTTTTTTGTTTTTTTTTTTTTTTTTTTTTTTTTTTTTTGGTTTTTGGGCCACACCCGGTGGTGCTCAGGGGTTACTCCTGGCTGTCTGCTCAGAAATAGCTCCTGGCAGGCACAGGGGAGGGGGGACCATATGGGACACCGGGATTCGAACCAACCACCTTTGGTTCTGGATCGGCTGCTTGCAAGGCAAACGCCGCATCTCGCCGCTGTGCTATCTCTCCGGGCCCAGAATATTCAGAATATTCTTAAGGTTTGTAGTGATATTATTTTTTGAAATTTATAAATAAGTCTTATTAGACTTTAGAGAAAATTTTCCTTTCAATTTTTTTTTGTTATAAAACTAATGTACTTGAGCAGAAAATCTTTCCAGTGACTAAAATAATCCTAAATATGTTTTATAAAAAGATCCAAAAAATTGTCTAGTGTTTTTATTTATAATTTTTATGGCATTTTTTAAAAATATGTCTAGTTCTGAAGAATATTAGGTTGCTTTGGAATCATAATGCAGCTCTACTTTATTTAATAAAACCTTTATCCTCATTGCTCTATAGAACTGGTAAAAAGAAAGATAACTAAGCTAACATTATCATATACCAAATATACTTCATTTAATTTGTCATTTGAATATTTAAAATTTTATTTAAGGGCAATTAAAAATACTTTATAAGAGTAACATACGTAACTTAGTTATATTGTTCCTTGTAAGTAAGATGAAATGAGACTTGATGTTAAAGTCAATTAATAAGAAATGGCTGCATGTGGGGGGTTCCAGGCAGAGTGCTGATTGCTCTACCTGCAGAGTCTCCACCGGCTGTGCTTCTTCTGAGGAAACTGAGCACCTGAAGGGAGCCCTGTCCTACTCTTCTCTGTCTTTCCTGAACTCTGGAAGCTCTCCTCAGAGCCCTGGGAAGTGAACCCCAAAGAAACTACATTCGGAAGCTACCCAGTGAGCCAGGGAGTGAGTAAGAAATGGCTGGATGTGGGGGTTTCCAGGCAGAGTGCTGATTGCTCTACCTGCAGAGTCTCCACCCGGCTGTGCTTCTTCTGAGGAAACTGAGCACCTGAAGGGAGCCCTGTCCTACCCTTCTCTGTCTTTCCTGAACTCTGGAAGCTCTCCTCAGAGCCCTGGGAAGCGAACCCCAAAGAAACTACATTTGGAAGCTACCCAGTGAGCCAGAAACTGAGCACCTGAAGGGAGCCCTGTCCTACTCTTCTCTGTCTTTCCTGAACTCTAGAAGTTCTCCTCAGAGCCCTGGGAAGCGAACCCCAAAGAAACTACATTCGGAAGCTACCCAGCGAGCCAGTGACTCTCCTCAGAGATCTGCGAAGTGAACCCCAAAAATACAGCATTCTTAAGCTGCCCAGCAAGCGAGTGAAAACTAAGCCTGACCAGTGGGGCCCGACTGTGAAAAACTGTGAGTTCTGCCTGTGTGTGTCTCTCTGCTATCCTGTTGCGTGAACCTCCTGAGAGTGGGCTGAAAAGAGGCTCCAGAAGGCATTTAGCTCCACTTCGCTACGCAGCCGTGCGATCTTTCTAAAAAAAGAACACCATCACAAGAAGAAAAAAACCACACTAAGAACTGTGCTGGATCACAGAAGCAAGAATTTCTCTCCAGACTGTCTTTGCTGCGTGCTCGGGCCCAAGATTTGATCCTGTGTGAGGCTTCATCCACGGAGGACTCCCCTACCTTGGAGGCAAGTCGCACATCCAGAAAGGGCGGAGCCATAGAAGTGTGTTGCCTGCATCATATAACCAATGAATACCACCACAACACGTAGAAAAACCCACAATACAAGTGTGACAATGGGGAAACAACGAAGGTCAGCATCAGACATAGAGAATGAAGATGACAATTCTGATGACCAGTTAACGACCAACCAATGAATCAATCTCTCAGATAAGGACTTTAGAGTAGCAATATGGAATATGCTCAAAGAACTCAAAGAAACCATGAATAGAGTAGAACAGAACACTAATAAGAATCAAGAAAATATGAAGACAGAAATCACAAAACTCCAAACTGAAATAACATGTCAACTAACAGGCCTGAAAAAGTCAGTAAACAAAGTGAATGACAAAATGGATAAGCTCTGGGACAGGGTATCAGAAGCTGAGAATAGACTTGGTGCTGTGGAAGATGAGATACATAACAATTCCATACAGCAGGAGAGATTGGAAAAACACTTAAAGCAAATAAACAGACAATGGAAAAAATAGTCAAAGAATGGGAACAGATGAAAATAGAGGTCTATGATAAGATCAACAGAAACAACTTAAGAATCATTGGAGTCCCAGAGACCCAGGAAGAAAATTTCCAGGAAGAATCAACGGTCAAGAACATCATTAAAGAGAAACTCCCAGAGCTAAAGAATATATGTTTCCTGCATGCTTGAAGACTACCAACCAAAAGAGACCCAAGAAAAACCAGCCCAAGACACATCCTAGTCACAATGACAAATCCCACAGATCGAGACAGAATTCTGAAAACAACAAGATCAAAAGGGGAAATTACATTCAAGCAAGCATCCTTGAGATTTACAGCAAACCTGTCACCAGAAACACTCAATGCCAGAAAGCAGTGGTGGGATATTGTAACAAGACTGAATGAAATGAATGCTTCACCTAGAATACTGTACCCAGCAAAATTCACTTTCCAGTTTGACGGAAGAATACATGGTTTCACAGACAAAAAACAGCTCAGAAACTTTACAGATTCAAAACCAGTCTTAAGAGAAAAACTGAAAGACCTAATTTAAAACAAGAGTAACCAAAAGACACACCAAATTTCAATATAAAGATGGCATTAAATCCCAGGACAATTCTTTCTCTCAACGTCAATGGACTAAATGCACCAGTTAAGAGACACAGAGTGGCTAAATGGATCAAAAAACTCAATCCAACCTTCCGCTGCCTACAAGAAACGCACCTGAATAGTCAGAACAAACATAGACTCAAAATAAAAGGCTGGAGAAAAATTATCCAAGCAAACAACACCCATAAAAAAGCTGGAGTGGCCATACTAATATCAGATAATGCAAACTTTATACTCAGGAAGGTTGTAAGGGACAAAGAGGGACATTTTATATTAATCAAGGGGTATGTAGAGCAGGAAGAAATAACTCTCCTAAACATATATGCACCAAATGAGGGGCCATCAAAATATTTAAAACAACTGTTGACAAATCTGAAAAACAATATCAATAACAACACAATAATTGTGGGGGACCTCAACACTGCTTTGTCAACACTGGATAGGTCAACCAGACTGAAACCCAACAAGAATATACTAGACCTGAGGAGAGAAATGGAAGAATGAGGCCTAGTGGATATATATAGGACACTCCATCCCCAGAAACCTGCATACACATTCTTCTCCAAAGTACATGGGACATTCTCCAGGATAGACTACATGCTGGCACATAAAACATACCTCCATAATATCAAGAGGATAGAAATTTTGCAGACTACCTTCGCTGACCACAAGGCTCTGAAATTATTTGTGAATTCCAAAGGGACACAGAAGAAACACTTTAACACCTGGAAGTTAAACAGCCTCATACTCAATAACCAGTGGGTCCGAGATGAAATCAAGGAGGAAATGAAAAGGTTCCTGGAAAAAATGAAAATAAAGACACAAACTCTCAGAACTTATGGGACACAGCAAAAGCAGTACTGAGAGGAAAATTTATAGCTTTGCAAGCACACATCAGGAAGGAAGAAGGAGCTACCTGAGTAGCTTAATGACACAGCTAATAGAGCTAGAAAGTACTCAACAAAAGCACCCAAAAATAAGAAGACAGAAGGAAATAACAAAGCTGAGAGCAGAAATCAAGAAGTGGAAACCCAAAAAACAATCCAAAAGATCAACGAAAGCAGAAGTTGGTTCTTCGAAAAAATAAACGAGATTGATAGACCACTGGCAAACCTAACAAAGAAAGAGAGAGAGAGAAACTTGATAACTCATATTAGGAATGAAAAAGGAGAGATCACTACTGATATGACAGAGATTCAAAGGGTAATCAGAAACTATTTGAAGAACTCTATGCCACTAAAAATGAGAACCTGGAAGAAATGGATACATTGTTGAACTCTTATAATCTTCCACGTTTGAAGGAAGAGGATGTAGCATATCTAAACACCCCCATCACCATTGATGAAATAAAAATGGTAATCAAAAGTCTGCCCAAAAACAAAAGCCCAGGCCCAGATGGATTCACTAATGAATTCTTTCAAACTTTCCAAGAGGAACTACTACCAATCCTGGCAAGACTCTTTCTTGAAATTGAACAAACGGAAACACTCCCAAACAGCTTTTATGAAGCCAACATCACCCTAATACCTAATCCAGACAGAGATGCTACGAAAAAAGAAAATTACAGACCAATATCGCTGATGAATGCAGATGCAAAGATCCTCAACAAAATCCTGGCAAATAGGATTCAATACCTCATTAAGAAGATCATCCACTACGATCAAGTAGGTTTCATCCCAGGAATGCAAGGATGGTTTAACATCTGTAAGTCTATCAACATAATACACAACATCAACAACAAGAAAAATAAAAACCACATGATTATATCAATAGATGCAGAGAAAGTATTTGACAAGGTCCAACACCCATTATTGATCAAAACTCTCAGCAAGATGGGAATGGAAGGAACCTTTCTCAATATAATTAAGGCCATCTACCACAAGACAGTGGCAAATATTATCCTCAATGGAGAAAAACTAAAAGCCTTCCCTCTAAATTCTGGCACAAGACAAGGCTGTCCTATCTCACCACTCCTATTCAACATAGCACTGGAAGTACTTGCTATAGCGATTAGGCAAGTAAAAGATATCAAGGGAATCCAGATAGGAAAGGAAGAAGCCAAGCTCTCACTGTTTGCAGATGACATGATGCTCTACTTAGAAAACCCTAAAGACTCTACCAAAAAGCTTCTAGAAACAATAGACTCATATAGCAAGGTGGCAGGCTACAAAATTAACACACAAAAATCAATGGCCTTTCTATACACCAATAGTAATAAGGAATAAATGGACATTAAGAAAACAACCCCATTCACAATAGTGCCACACAAACTCAAATATCTTGGAATCAACTTGACTAAAAATGTGAAGGACCTATACAAAGAAAACTATAAAACCCTGCTCCAAGAAATAAAAGAGGACACGCGGAAATGGAAACACATACCCTGTTCATGGATTGGCAGGATTAACATCATCAAAATGGCAATACTCCCCAAGGCATTATACAGATTCAATGCTATCCCTCTAAAGATACCTATGACATTCTTCAAAGAAGTGGATCAGGCACTTTTGAAATTTGTTTGGAACAATAAACACCCTAGAATAGCTAAAGCAATCACTGGGAAAAAGAATATGGAAGGAATTACTTTCCCCAACTTTAAACTTTACTACAAAGCAATAGTTATCAAAACAGCATGGTATTGGAATAAGGACAGACCCTCAGATCAGTGGAATAGGCTTGAATACTAAGAAAATGTTCCCCAGACATAAAATCACCTAATTTTCGATAAAGGAGCAGGAAATCCTAAATGGAGCAAGGAAAGCCTCTTCAACAAGTGGTGTTGGCACAACTGGCTAGCCACTTGCAAAAAATTGAACTTAGACCCCCAGCTAACGTCATGTACGAAGGTAAAATCCAAATGGATTAAAGACCTCGATATCAGACCTCAAACCATAAGATATATAGAACAACACATAGGCAAAACTCTCCAGGACATTGAGACTACAGGCATCTTCAAGGAGGAAACTGCACTCTCCAAGCAAGTGAAAACAGAGATTAACAGATGGGAATATATTAAGTTGAGAAGTTTCTGCACCTCAAAAGAAATAGTGCCCAGGATACAAGAGCCACCCACTGAGTGGGAAAATCTATTCACCCAATACCCATCTGACAAGGGGCTAATCTCCAAAATATACAAGGCACTGACAGAAATTTACAAGAAAAAAACATCTAATCCCATCAAAAAATGGGGAGAAGAAATGAACAGACACTTTGACAAAGAAGAATTACAAATGGTCAAAAGACACATGAAGAAATGCTCCACATCACTAATCATCAGGGAGATGCAAATCAAAACAACAATGAGTTACCACCTCACACCACAGAGAATGGCACACATCACAAAGAATGAGAACAAACAGTGCTGGTGGGGATGTGGAGAGAAAGGAACCCTTATCCACTGCTGGTGGGAATGCCGTCTAGTTCAACCTTTATGGAAAGCAATATGGAGATTCCTCCAAAAACTGGAAATCGAGCTCCCATACGACCCAGCTATACCACTCCTAGGAATATACCCTAAGAACACAAAAATACAATACAAAAATCCCTCCCTTACACCTATATTCATTGCAGCACTATTTACCATAGCAAGACTCTGGAAACAACCAAGATGCCCTTCAACAGACGAATGGATAAAGAAACTGTGGTACATATACACAATGGAATATTATGCAGCTGTCACGAGAGATGAAGTCATGAAATTTTCCTATACATGGATGTACACAGAATCTATTATGCTGAGTGAAATAAGTCAGAGAGAGAGAGAAAAACGCAGAATGGTCTCACTCATCTATGGGTTTTAAGAAAAATGAAAGACATTCTTGCAATAATAAATTTCAGACACAAAAGAGAAAAGAGCTGGAAGTTCCAGCTCACCTCAGGAAGCTCACCACAAAGAGTGATGAGTTTAGTTAGAGAAATGACTACATTTTGAACTGTCCTAATATTGAGAATGTATGAGGGAAATGTAGAGCCTGTTTAGAGTACAGGCGGGGATTGTGTGGGGAGGAGGGAGATTTGGGACTTGGGTGATGGGAATGTTGCACTGGTGATGGGTGGTGTTCCTTTTATGACTGAAATCCAAACACAATCATGTATGTAATCAAGGTGTTTAAATAAAAAAAAATAATAAAAAAATAAATAAATAAAGTCAATTAATGTGGGGATTTAATTTGACTGTCTTTTTTGTTAGAGATAATTTTATAATTATTACGAAAATTTATTAATTACACATATTTACTTTAATATTAAGAAAAATTAAAAGTAATAAGATTTTAGCTATTTTTTTTAAAAAAGGCTTATCATGAATACTTCAAATGTCAGTCATGTCAGTCAGAATCCTTGGAATTCCTTGTGTTTTACAAGATAAAAGTCTATTCAGAGTGTATTGTTTATTTGAAAAATAGGTGTAAAGCCAACATTAATATTCTTTACATGATAGGAAATAAAATAAGTCTTCTAATGTGCTTAAATATTAAAATAAATTAAACAGCAATTTTTAAATATAATTTTTATTTTGATCATAGTGGCTTACATATTGTTGACAATAATACTTTAGGTACATATTTACATAAAATCAGAGGGGATTCCCACTACCAATTTGTCCTCCCTACCCCTCCGTTTTTGTCGTACCTCCCATATCCTCTTTCCTCACCCCCAGTGCTGCTAGAATATGTGGTCCCCTCTGTACCTAGCCTACTACTTAGTAATCTTGCAAATGTTTGGTCTTGGTGCCTCCCTTATTTAAGAATTATAAGTTACCATGCATTTTTTCTTAAAATATTACAACATGTAGATTCAATTTGCTGTCAATTTATATTTGGCATTTTAAGAGAAATTTTTTTTAATGCATAATTTTTTTATTTAAACACCTTGATTACATACATGATTGTGTTTGGGTTTCAGTCATAAAAGGAACACCACCCATCACCAGTGCAACATTCCCATCACCCAAGTCCCAAATCTCCCTCCTCCCCACCCAACCCCCGCCTATACCCTAAACAGGCTCTACATTTCCCTCATACATTCTCAATATTAGGACAGTTCAAAATGTAGTTATTTCTCTAACTAAACTCATCACTCTTTGTGGTGAGCTTCCTGAGGTGAGCTGGAACTTCCAGCTCTTTTCTCTTTTGTGTCTGAAAATTATTATTACAAGGGTGTCTTTCATTTTTCTTAAAACCCATAGATGAGTGAGACCATTCTGCGTTTTTCTCTCTCTCTCTGACTTATTTCACTCAGCATAATAGATTCTGTGTACATCCATGTATAGGAAAATTTCATGACTTCATCTCTCGTGACAGCTGCATAATATTCCATTGTGTATATGTACCACAGTTTCTTTAGCCATTCGTCTGTTGAAGGGCATCTTGGTTGTTTCCAGAGTCTTGCTATGGTAAATAGAGCTGCAATGAATATAGGTGTAAGGAAGGGGTTTTTGTATTGTATTTTTGTGTTCCTAGGGTATATTCCTAGGAGTGGTATAGCTGGATCGTATGGGAGCTCGATTTCCAGTTTTTGGAGGAATCTCCATATCGCTTTCCATAAAGGTTGAACTAGACAGCATTCCCACCAGCAGTGGATAAGAGTTCCTTTCTCTCCACATCCCCGCCAACACTGTTTATTCTCATTCTTTGTGATGTGTGCCATTCTCTGGGGTGTGAGGTGGTATCTCATCGTTGTTTTGATTTGCATCTCCCTGATGATTAGTGATGTGGAACATTTTTTCATGTGTCTTTTGGCCATTTGTATTTCTTCTTTGTCAAAGTGTCTGTTCATTTCTTCTCCCCATTTTTTGATGGGGTTAGATGTTTTTTTCTTGTAAAGTTCTGTCAGTGCCTTGTATATTTTGGAGATTAGCCCCTTATCTGATGGGTATTGGGTGAATAGTTTCTCCCACTCAGTGGGTGGCTCTTGTATCCTGGGCACTATTTCCTTTGAGGTGCAGAAGCTTCTCAGCTTAATATATTCCCATCTGTTAATCTCTGCTTTCACTTGCTTGGAGAGTGCAGTTTCCTCCTTGAAGATGCCTGTAATGTCCTGGAGTGTTTTGCCTATGTGCTGTTCTATATATCTTATGGTTTTGGGGCTGATATCGAGGTCTTTAATCCATTTGGATTTTACCTTTGTACATGATGTTAGCTGGGGGTCTAAGTTTAATTTTTTGCAAGTGGCTATCCAATTGTGCCAACACCACTTGTTGAAGAGGCTTTCCCTGCTCCATTTAGGATTTCCTGCTCCTTTATCAAAAATTAGATGGTTGTATCTCTGGGGAACATTTTCTGAGTATTCAAGCCTATTCCACTGATCTGAGGACCTATCCTTATTCCAATACCATGCTGTTTTGATAACTATTGCTTTGTAGTACAGTTTAAAGTTGGGAAAAGTAATTCCTCCCATATTCTTTTTCCCAATGATTGCTTTAGCTATTCGAGGGTGTTTATTGTTCCAAATGAATTTCAAAAGTGTCTGACCACTTCTTTGAAGAATGTCATGGGTATCTTTAGAGGGATGGCATTAAATCTGTATAATGCCATGGGGAGTATTGCCATTTTGATGATGTTAATCCTGCCAATCCATGAGCAGGGTATGTGTTTCCATTTCCGTGTGTCCTCTCTTATTTCTTGGAGCAGAGTTTTATAGTTTTCTTTGTATAGGTCCTTCACATATTTAGTCAAGTTGATTCCAAGATATTTGAGTTTGTGTGGTACTATTGTGAATGAGGTTGTTTTCTTAATGTCCATTTCATCCTTATTACTATTGGTATATAAAAAGGCCATTGATTTTTGTGTGTAAATTTTGTAGCCTGCCACCTTGCTATATGAGTCCATTGTTTCTAGAAGCTTTTTGATAGAGTCTTTAGGGTTTTCTAAGTAGAGTATCATGTCATCTGCAAACAGTGAGAGCTTGACTTCTTCCTTTCCTATCTGGATTCCCTTGATATCCTTTTCTTGCCTAATCGCTATAGCAAGTACTTCCAGTGCTATGTTGAATAGGAGTGGTGAGAGAGGACAGCCTTGTCTTGTGCCAGAATTTAGAGGGAAGGCTTTCAGTTTTTCTCCATTGAGGATAATATTTGCCACTGGCTTGTGGTAGATGGCCTTCACTATATTGAGAAAGGTTCCCTCCATTCCCATCTTGCTGAGAGTTTTGATCAAGAATGGGTGTTGGACCTTATCAAATGCTTTCTCTGCATCTATTGATATGATCATGTGGTTTTTATTTTTCTTGTTATTGATATTGTGTATTATGTTGATAGATTTACGGATGTTAAACCAGCCTTGCATTCCTGGGATGAAACCTACTTGATCGTAGTGGATGATCTTCTTAACGAGGCATTGAATCCTATTTGCCAGGATTTTGTTGAGGATCTTTGCATCTGCATTCATCAGTGATATTGGTCTGTAATTTTCTTTTTTGGTAGCGTCTCTGTCTGGTTTAGGTATCAAGGTGATGTTGGCTTCATAAAAGCTATTTGGAAGTGTTTCTGTTTGTTCAATTTCATCAAAGAGTCTTGCCAAGATTGGCAGTAGTTCCTCTTGGAAAGTTTGATAGAATTCATTAGTGAATCCATCTGGACCTGGGCTTTTGTTTTTCGGAAGACATTTGATTACTGTTTTAATTTCATCAATGATGATGGGGGTGTTTAGATATGCTACATCCTCTTCCTTCAACCGTGGAAGATTATAAGAGTCCAAGAATTTATCCATTTCTTCTAGGTTCTCATTTTTAGTGGCGTAGAGTTTTTCAAAGTAGTTTCTGATTACCCTTTGAATCTCTGTCATATCAGTAGTGATCTCTCCTTTTTCATTCCTGATACGAGTTATCAAGTTTCTCTCTCTCTCTTTCTTTGTTAGGTTTGCCAGTGGTCTATCAATCTTGTTTATTTTTTCAAAGAACCAACTTCTGCTTTTGTTGATCTTTCGGATTGTTTTTTGAGTTTCCACTTCGTTGATTTCTGCTCTCAGCTTTGTTATTTCCTTCTGTCTTCCTATTCTTGGGTCCTTTTGTTGAGCATTTTCTAGTTCTATTAGCTGTGTCATTAAGCTACTCAGGTAAGCTCCTTCTTCCTTCCTGATGTGTGCTTGCAAAGCTATAAATTTTCCTCTCAGTACTGCTTTTGCTGTGTCCCATAAGTTCTGAGAGTTTGTGTCTTTATTGTCATTTGTTTCCAGGAACCTTTTTATTTCCTCCTTGATTTCATCTCGGACCCACTGGTTATTGAGCATGAGGCTGTTTAACTTCCAGGTGTTAAAGTGTTTCTTCTGAGTCCCTTTGGAGTTCACAAATAATTTCAGAGCCTTGTGGTCAGCGAAGGTAGCCTGCAAAATTTCTATCCTCTTGATCTTATGGAGGTATGTTTTATGTGCCAGCATGTAGTCTATCCTGGAGAATGTCCCATGTACATTGGAGAAGAATGTGTATCCAGGTTTCTGGGGATGGAGTGTCCTATATATATCCACTAGGCCTCTTTCTTCCATTTCTCTCCTCAGGTCTAGTATATTCTTGTTGGGTTTCAGTCTGGTTGACCTGTCCAGTGTTGACAAAGCCGTGTTAAGGTCCCCCACAATTATTGTGTTGTTGTTGATATTATTTTTCAGATTTGTCAACAGTTGTATTAAATATTTTGCTGGCCCCTCATTCGGTGCATATATGTTTAGGAGAGTGAATTCTTCCTGCTCTACGTACCCCTTGATTAATATAAAATGTCTGTCTTTGTCCCTTACAACCTTCCTGAGTATAAAGTTTGCATTATCTGATATTAGTATGGCCACTCCAGCTTTTTTATGGGTGTTGTTTGCTTGGATAACTTTTCTCCAGCCTTTTATTTTGAGTCTATGTTTGTTCTGACTATTCAGGTGCGTTTCTTGTAGGCAGCAGAAGGTTGGATTGAGTTTTTTGATCCATTTAGCCACTCTGTGTCTCTTAACTGGTGCATTTAGTCCATTGACGTTGAGATAAAGAATTGTCCTGGGATTTAACGCCATATTTATTTCAAAATTTGGTGTCTTTTGGGTAGTCTTGTCTTAGATTAGGTCTTTCAGTTTTTCTCTTAAGACTGGTTTTGTGTCTGTGAAGTTTCTGAGCTGTTTTTTGTCTGTGAAACCATGTATTCTTCCATCAAACCGGAAAGTGAGTTTTGCTGGGTATAGTATTCTGGGAGAAGCATTCATTTCATTCAGTCTTGTCACAATATCCCACCACTGCTTTCTGGCATTGAGCGTTTCTGGTGACAGGTCTGCTGTAAATCTCAGGGAAGCTTGCTTGAACATGATTTCCCCTTTTGATCTTGCTGTTTTCAGAATTCTGTCTCTATCTGTGGGATTTGTCATTGTGACTAGGATGTGTCTTGGGGTGGTTTTTCTGGGGTCTCTTTTGGTTGGTACTCTTCGGGCATGCAGGATTTGATCACATATATTCTTTAGCTCTGGAAGTTTCTCTTTAATGATGTTCTTGACCATTGATTCTTCCTGGAAATTTTCTTCCTGGGTCTCTGGGACTCCAATGATTCTTAAGTTGTTTCTGTTGATCTTATCATAGACTTCTATTTTTGTCTGTTCCCATTCTTTGACTAATTTTTCCATTGTCTGCTCATTTGCTTTAAGTTTTTTGTCCAATCTCTCCTGCTGTATGGAATTGTTATGTATCTCATCTTCCACAGCACCGAGTCTATTCTCAGCTTCTAATACCCTGTCCCAGAGCTTATCCATTTTGTCATTCACTTCGTTTACTGACTTTTTCAGTCCTGTTAGTTGACATGTTATTTCAGTTTGGAGTTTTGTCATTTCTGCCTTCATATTTTCTTGGTTCTTATTAGTGTTCTGTTCAACTCGATCCATGGTTTCTTGGAGTCTGTTGAGCACCTTCCATATTGCTAGTCTAAAGTCCTTATCTGAGAGGTTGATTAGTTGTTCAGTCATTATCTGGTCCTCAGAATTGTCATCTTCATTCTCTATGTCTGATGCTGGCCTGCGTTGTTTCCCCATTGTCACACTTGTATTGTGGGTTTTTCTACGTGTTGTGGTGGTATTCATTGTCTATATGATGTAGGCAGCACACTCCTCTGGCTCCTCCCTTTCTGGATGGGCTGACTTGCCTCTAAGGGAGGGGAGTCCTCCGTGGATGAAGCCTCACACTGGGTCAAATCTTAGGCCCGAGCATGCAACAGAGAAGACAGTCCAGAGAGAAATGTTTGCTTCTGTGATATAGCGCCGTTCTTAGTGTGATTTTTCCTTCTTGTTGCAATGGAGTTCTTTCGCTACGCGGCCGTGCTCCTCTGAGCCTCTTTTTGCCCCACTCGCAAGAGTTTCACGCAAGAGGACAGTAGACAGACATAGACAGGTCACACTCACAGTCTTTCACAGCTGAGCCCCACTGGGCCGGTGTACTTTCGCGGATTTTCCCCTCCTGGTGTCACACACAGTGAGCCAGCTTTTGCAAAGGTTAGCCGGTTTTTATGCTCTGAAGTCCCTCCCTGAAAATGGCGTCTGGGCGAGCGAGGTTTCTGGAGGCTCTTTTTGCCCCACTCGCAAGAGTTTCACGCAAGAGGACAGTAGACAGACATAGACAGGTCACACTCACAGTCTTTCACAGCTGAGCCCCACTGGGCTGGTGTACTTTCGCGGATTTTCCCCGCCTGGTGTCACACACAGGGAGCCCTTAAGAGAAATTTTATATTTGTAAATAAGGTGAACTATTATTGAAACCTTAAAAAATATAATGGTATACATATGACTACTCTATAAACTCTATAAAACTCTATAAACATTTGCTTTAGTATATTTAATTGTTCTGGTTAAAAATAATGTTAATTGTTATAGTATTTATAAATATTTCAGTAAAATGATTTATTACATTTATCTTTATATGAAAAGAAGGGGGATTGCTTGAAGAATAATTATGAGAACATTTGAACAGAAAGAACAGAAATTGAAAATCCCAAGAAAATGTTTTAATAATTTTCTGATATTTTATTTCTTGAGTCACACCTAGTGACAGTCAGGCCTTACTCCTGGTTCTGCACTCAAAAATAATTCCTGGCGGACTCGGGGACCTTATGGAATGCTGGGGATTGAACCCTTGTGGAACACATGCAAGGCAAACTTTCTACCCGCTGTGCTATCACTCTAACCCCGTGAAATTTCTGCTTATTATTTTCATTTAAGTTACTAAACTCACATCTGGTCCAATACCAGGGCCAACAGTAAGAAGTCAAGCAGCAAAGCCAGTGGCTTTAAGTAGAAAAAACATATTCTCAAGGTAACAACAGCCAAAAGACTCTACTGAAGCTCGAACCATAAGGAGCTAATAAATTTACAAGTCAAGAACCCTAAGACAGGATTAAAGAAGTGTGTGTGTGTGTGTGTGTGTGTGTGTGTGTGTATGTGTGTGTGCTTGTGTGTGTGAGATTGGGTGTGTTCAATAGGGAAGTTTAATATCTCAGGCTTTTATAATTAGCAAGCTAATTTTGAGACACTAGTAAATGATATACTTACTGTGTGATGTTCAATTCATAACTTCCTTTGCTGTGGAAACAAGTACAGGTATGTCAATAATCTCTGCTGGTCATTTCATTTCTTCCATAACAAGAAATATGTTAAACTATGAATTTTTATAGTGTATAAGTATATAAAGATTTATTGATGTTAACAAGTTGGAAAAAATAAGGCCAAGTGAATTAATCAACAGAAGTTTTTGTTTGTGTTTGTTTCTCATTGAAACTTTCCTGAAAATGGTTTAGTTATTTTTATTCACAGGTAAGGAGTTTGAAATATTTTTGCTAGATAGTTTCAGTGTCTCATTAACTGAAACAAATATTAACAAAATAATGAGAGAATAGCTTATAAAGCATCCCTTATTTCTATATTTATTTATTTATTTATTTATTTATTTATTTATTTATTTAACAGCACAAAATAGAATTCTCACAGTGAGTCAATCAGTGAACAACAAGAGAACAAATATAACATTACTAAAATTGTCATGAATAAACATACATAGTGAGATATTCAGAGAGTTTTTCTAATTTTAAGCTTGGGAAACTAAATTAGTTTAATTTGAGCTTATGATTTCAAACTACATTAGCAAATGCAACCTTTTGTATTTCACTCTCAGACCTGATATAGACTGATTATATATATATTATTATTATATATATATATATAATTATTATTATATATATATATATATTATATATATATAATCTGTTGCAGAACTGAAAGTACTGAGAAATTCTGTAGTAATGGATCATCTGCACAGCAAGGTTGAGATCTGGATGATTATTTAAAATAAGTGCACACTTTTGTAAATATTTATATGTTGCATTTCTGAGATTTTTGGTGTGCTTTTACATACCTCTTATTTAATAACTTAGAAATCAAATGTTCTCGTTTTAAACTCAATTTTAAACACATAAATTTTTAACATTCAATTTATTTTTTAGAGGAGAAATTGGGCCACACATGGCAAAACTCAAGGACTATGCTTGCCTTTGCACTTAGGAATTATTTCTGCTGTTTCTCATGGGCCATATGTAATGGTAGTGAATAAGCCCTGATAGACTCATGCAAGAAAAATGCCATAACTTTCCTATTTTTATCTGATATTTTACCATTCCTCTCATTGGACCTTATAAAATAGATAAAGCATGCATAATACTTTTGATTTTGTTTGTTTGGGTGTCAAACCTATCACTACACAGGGTTTATATCCTGGCTCTGCATCCAGGATTTATTCCTTGCAATATTCAGGACACTATATAAGGTTCCAGGTATCAAACCTAGGTCAGCCACTTGCAACACAATATATTTAGCACAGACATGATATATGTCATTTTACTATGAAAAATTAGTAGATTACATATTTTCACATTGTATGAGGTAAAAAGTTATCATGTATTCTGCACTGTCTTTTTTTTTTCTCTTTGGGCCACTCCTGGCTATGTGCTCAGAAATCACTTTTGGCTTAGGGAACCATATGGGACGCTAGAGGATCGAACCACGTTCTATCCTAGCTTAGCACATGCAAGACAAACACCCTACTGCTTGAGCCACTGCTGCGGCCCCTGCACTGTCATATTTACTAAAACTTTTGGACCACACCTAGATATACTCTGGATATGCTCTTGATTTTCTGCTCAGGTATTAGTTATTGCAGTGCTCAATGGACCAGAAGACTACAGAAAACAAACTGGATCAGTGTGCAAAAGGCAAGCACCCTACCTGCAATACTGTCTCTCCAGCCCCCAATATTTAATGCTTTGTTGATTAGTCAAAGGTAGACAATAGATGCACACTGAGCTAAATTTTATCAGATGTTAGGCAATTTTTTAAAAAGTAGAAACAGTTTGAGTTCATATTAAAATGCAGAGAATCCAATGGCAACATTTCTTATAAAAGAATAGATGATAAATTTTTATTCATTATTTATTTATTTATTTATTTATTATTGTTTTTTGGGTTACACCCGACAGTGCTCAGGGGTTACTCCTGGCTCTACATTTAGAAATTGCTCCTGGTAGGCTCGGGGGGGGGGGGACCATATAGGATGTTGGGACTCCAACCACCGTCCTTCTACATGCAAGGCAAACACCTTACCACCATGCTATCTTTCCAGCCCCATGATTTTCATTTAAAATACATAAAAAAGGCTCAAGAAGCTGGCAAATTTGGGTTCTCCTTCTCTAATTTTACCTCTCCTCTCATTTCTATATTATGGCTCTAGCCCAAGACCCCATCTTTTTAAAGGCAATTATTTGCCTGTAGGATTTTTTACCAGTCTTTCAATTAGAGTCTTCCCTATCCATGAATTTCCTAATATGTTTCTGGTATTTAGCAAAAATATATAAATAAAGAATTATGTTTTCTGGGGCCAGAGTATAGCACAGTGATAGGGCACTTGCCTTGCACATGGCTGTCTCAGGAAAACCTGGATTAGAATCCTGGTATCCCATATGGTCCTCCAAGCCAGGAGCTATTTCTGAGCCTATAGCCAGGAGTAACCTCTGAGTGTCACCAGGTCTGTCCCATCACCCAGCCCAAATAAAAAGAATTCTGTTTTCTGTTCTATTGATCCACTCTATAGCTCCTGAATGGTAGGTTCAGGTCACTGATGATAAGTATTTCAAGGAAGAAATTTATTGACATCATTTTGTAGTAATTATCCATGTTTGTAAAGTCTGCTTGTGTCTTACAGATGATCCTTCAATGCTTCTTACAAAACTGGTTTTAATAGACATGGAGCCAGAGAGATATCCCAGCAGTAGGGTCTTTGACTTGCATGGAGCCAGGATGGAAGGTGGTTCTAATCCCGACATCACATATTGTCCCCTGAGCCTGCCAGGAGCAATTTCTGAGCACAAAATCAGCAGTAAGTCATAAGTGCCACCATCATGATCTACGAAAAAATAACAACAACAAAAATTTCCAAACTTCTGAAGCTATATATTTTTTTCAGTCTTTCAGATCTGAGTAAAATTATAGCTAGAGTGTTCTTGGTAGGGTATTTCTTCTTTTAGAGCCTTTACAGACTCATTTATAAGGTGCAGTGGATCTCATGAAGATCTTTTCCATGTAGATCCATCTTTGATCTCATTGCTTTCAGTACTTTTGTCCATGGCTTTTGTCTTTATAACAATGTGTCTTAGACTTTTCTATTTTAATTTATTTGAGACAATATTCTTTAAGTCTCATTTGGGATTTTATTGATTCTTTTCTTTTTTATTAATTTTATTGTCCTATTGTTCAAGAAAACTTGTTTTTCATTTAATATTTTCTAGAGAATTTTATATCTCATCTTTATTGATTTAATTCTTGTTTGCATTATTCAGCTACCTAGAACTTCCATTCATTTCACCTAACATGTTTCTAAATTCTGTTGTTTCTCATTTCCATTATCACTTTTATTCTATTGACGTTTCTTTTTCTCTATGTACCATCATTTCTTTGAGCTCTTTAAACATCCTCATCATGGTGTCTATAAAGTCATTATCTGGGACGTTAGAGAGCTGGTTCACATTAGGGGCCTTCTAAAGTATTTTCTTCAAACATTATCCTTGGTGGACTTCTACTCTGCTTTCCTACAGTTTCTGTTGTGTTATGAATGTGGATTTTAGTAATGTTCCCCTCTCACTTCATCCCCCTATCCCACTGGAGTTCTATGAGAGACATGGCTTGGCCAGTCTATGTTGTCGTGTTTCAGCCCTGTTTGGCCTCTACTAGTGCCTTAGCTGTTTTTAATTTGTGTTTTTGTGGCCTAATATAAGGTGGTAATAAAGAATGCAAGTGTGACTTCAAATTTGTCCATTTCTATTCAACACAAAATCAGTTCCGTAGACTCTCATAGGAATCATATTGATAATGAAGGTCATTTGAGAGTATTTCCACCCTTATCATGTTGTAACTTCATATTAAATAATGCCATATGTCAGGGGTGGCGCATGCAGCTCCCGGCCAAAATGATTGCGGCTCTTTGCCTCTTATCATTGTTTTGTATACTGTGGCTCTTTGCCAAGTTTGGATTTTGTTATGCTGCTTCTGACGAGGGACCTCTGAGGAGAGATCTCCGAGTGGGGAGTCCCGCCCCCAGGCTGCGGCATCCCGTTTCCATCTCCCATCCCTAAGAAACAACTGCATGGGCTAACGAGTGGGGGACCCGTGTGTCACATGTTGTGTCACATCTTGCCCTTAGTTCTTAGTGTGGAGGACGCAGCATACCCTCACCATCACTGCAGGATTTTGACCCTCACTCAAAACGGCAAAATGCAATATGTGTCAAATATATTATTGTTAAAATTATATGCTTTTGTGTGAGTGTTTTGGCGGTTCACTGCGTGGTGTGGCTCTCTGATTCTCAGTTTAAAATTTTGACTCTTTTTTTTTTTTTTTTTGGTTTTTGGGCCACACCTGGTGACGCTCAGAGGTTACTCCTGGCTATGCACTCAGAAGTCGCTCCTGGCTTGGGGGGACCATATGGGACACTGGGGGATCGAACCACGGTCCGTCCAAGGCTAGCGCAGGTAAGGCAGGCACCTTACCTCCAGCGCCACCGCCCGGCCCTAAAATTTTGACTCTTTGTGTCGAACTTGTTCACCACCCCTGCCTAGAATATCAATCTAGACTGTTCTGTAATTTTAATGCATTTATGTATGACTTCACTCTCAGAATCAGTTAATGCTAGACTGAAGTAGAAAGCACTATAAGTGGTGTTAAATCTGAATTCACCCAACACAACTAATATTCTTGACGTTTTATTGACATCAGGAAAGGTTTAACTTACTATAAGAAATGGAAAAGGAGTGGAAATTTTAAAGAAAAAATAAAGAAAGAGGAGTGGAGCACTTCATGGCAATGAAGAAATAATCTTAATCCCACAGAGTTGGACCATTGTGGAAATTTGACTTCTTATAGGAATAGCAACCCTATTACTGATAATTTGTTGTCATCAAGAGACTGTACCAAGCCCCAAAATTGAACACACATACCAGGACACATGAGCACTAATTCTAGAAATCAATACTACCTAAGTTTTACTCTCTAATACTCTTCAAGCTGTTCTCAATTCAGCAGACAGAATGAACATTGAAATATAGAAAAACTAGGGGGCAGAGAGATAGCACAGCCTTAGAGCACTTGCCTTGCATGTGGCCAATCCAGGACATACCTTGGTTAGATCCCCTGGAATCCCATATGATTCCCCAAGCCAAGAGAGATTTCTGAGCTCATAGTAGGAGTAACCCTTGAGTGTCACAGGGTGTGGTTCAAAAAGCAAAAAAAAAAGGAAAGAAAGAAAGAAAGAAAGAAAGAAAGAAAGAAAGAAAGAAAGAAAGAAAGAGAGAGAGAGAGAGAGAGAAAGAAAGATAGAAAGAAAAAGAAAGAAAGAAAGAAAGAAAGAAAGAAAGAAAGAAAGAAAGAAAGAAAGAAAGAAAGAAAGAAAGAAAGAAAGAAAGAAAGAAAGAAGGAAAGAAAGAAAGAAAAAGAAAGAAAGAAAGAAAGAAAGAAAGAAAGTAGAAAGAAAGAAAGGAAAGAAAGAAACAAAGAAACAAAGAAAGAAATAAAGAGAAAAAGAAAGAAAGAGAGAGAGAGAGAGAGAGAGAGAGAAAGAAAGAAAGAAAGAAAGAAAGAAAGAAAGAAAGAAAGAAAGAAAGAAAGAAAGAAAGAAAGAAAGAAAGAAAGAAAGAAAGAAAGAAAGAAAGAAAGAAAGAAAAAAGAAAGAAAGAAAGAAAGAGAGAGAGAAAGAAAGAAAGAAAGAAAAAAGAAAGAAAGAAAGAAAGAAAGAAAGAAAGAAAGAAAGAAAGAAAGAAAGAAAGAAAGAAAGAAAGAAAGAAAGAAAGAAAGAAAGAAAGAAAGAAAGAAGAAAGAGAAAAGAAAGAGAAAAGAAAAAGAAAAATTGAGTATTTAACAATAAGATATTGGTCACATATTTTTCTGTAAATAAATATTTTAGGGTCTAGAGGCTAAAGATTGCTTCCAAACAATTTAGATCAACTCTTGAAGCCCAAAACAACCATAAAAATCCCAATGAACAGGAGACCTATTTTACAATTAGATATCAGATCCAAACTATATTTTGCTGAATAGTTGTTCTAAATTTTGTCTCAAATATATGACTTGATGCACACATCTTTTAAATTTTTTTCTTTATTTAAAAATCTTGATTACAAATATGATTGTGATTAGGTTTCAGTCATGTAAAGAACACCCCCCCCCTTAATAACCAAGTGGATTGATTAAACCAAAGGTAAACACAATTAAAGGAAAAAACTGCTGGACTAGAAAGTAGGTTCATAGAAAATAACTACCAAGATAAAGTATAGGATATGTTTTAAGGGGGCCGAAGAGATAGCATAGAGGTAAGGCGTTTACCTTTCATGCAGAAGGTCATCGGTTCGAATCCTGGCATCCCATATGGTCCCCCGTGCCTGCCAGGAGCAATTTCTGAGCACTGAGCCAGGAAAAACCCCTGAGCACTGCTGGGTATGACCCAAAAACCACACACACACACAAAAAGAATATGTTTTAAGAAAAAGATAGGGCTTGCTGATAATGTCAATTATCAAGATTTAATATACATACAAGGAGAAAAGTCATAAAGTGGCACAAATTTTTTAAGAAACTAGAATAAAAATTTTCACAAATTTATTGAAAATAACAAGCCACAAACTCAAGTTTTACAAATTACAAAAGAGAAAATACAAAGAAATGCCAACTCATACACACACTCCAATAAAAATATCAATATACCAAAGCTTCAGAGATACATATACAAATAAAATGTCAAAGTCATACAGAAATATATACTACCTTCAAGGAAGAGATTAGTTAATATGTTTTCTTCGAGAAAGCAAGAAAGAGAGTAGTGACCCAGGACAAATGTCTTTAGTGTCAGTTATGTAATGTTAATAATAATACAAGAATTTATAAATGTCTGAGCACATCAACCTTAGCCTTAGCCCAGGTGCATTTCACATAGAAAATTCTCACTTTAAAATCATTATTTTCTTTATAGAATCTTTAAGCACCATGATTACAAATATGATTGTAGTCGGGTTTTAGTTATAAACAGAACACCCCCCTTTACCAGTGCAACGTTCTCACCACCAATTTCCCCCTCTCCCCGTCCTTCCCATCTTTTGCCTGTATTTGAGATAGGCATTCTACTTCCCTCACTCATTAAGATTGTCATGATAGTTGTTAGTGTTGTTATTTCCCTAACTGCACACACCACTCTTTTTGGTGAACTTCATATTGTGAGCCGGTCCTTTCAGCCCTCATCTCTATTGTCTCAGGGCATTATTAAAATAATGTCTTTAATTTTTCTTGAAACTCATAAAAGAATGAAACTATTCTGTGTGTGTCTCTCTTCCTCTGACTTATTTCATTCAGCGTAATAGATTCTATGTACATTCATGTATAGGAAAATTTCATGTCTTCATCTCTCCTGACGGCTGCATTCCATTGTGTATATGTACCACAGTTTCTTTAGTCATTTATCTGTTGAAGGGCATCTTGGTTGTTTCCAGGGTCTGGCCATTGTAAATAGCATATATATATATATAATTAATATATAATATATAATTAATATATAAATATCATGTATAAAATAGACAATAAGTAAATATTTATAAAAATAAATATATATATAATAAAATCAATATTATGTTGAAAAAGAAGAACACCCTCCTTAACCAATGCAACATTCCCACCACCAATTATTACCATATCTGTAAGTTTTGTTTGTTTTTGGGCCACACTAAATGTGCTCAGAAATTAGACTTGGCTCTGCATGCAGTTACTTAATATGTAGTTAGAATTTTATTTCTTTTTCTTGATTTTTTAAAATTTTTTCTTAAAATAGTAGAATTTCTATCCTTTTTTACCTTAGTGATACCATTAGGACTTTTGTATAATAGTGGTAACAGAAATAATATGGGCCTTTCCTTGCTTTTAAGTTTTAAGAACAATAACATTGTCTCTTCATTTCTTCTTGGTATTAGTAGGCATTGATTCAAAGTCTGACTGTCCTAAACTGGCTTCTGCAGAATGAGGAAAAAGCAACTGAGATGATCCACAGAATCAAGTAGCACAATGTTAACTCTGTTACTTTAATAATTGATAATGTAATTAGATAGTTTACTATATGTGCATGATGCTAGTTTTGAATGCGCTATTTTGTCATTCATTATCTAAAATAAGTAATGCTATTTTATTTGAATTACTTATTTTGGTCATGGATATTTCTTTTTTTTATTTATTTTATTTTATTTTATTTTTTTGGTTTTTGGTTTTTGGGTCATACCCAGCTACGCTCCTGGCTCTAAGCTCAGAAATCGCTACTGGCAGGCTCGGGGAGACCATATGGGATGCCAGGAATTGAAACACTGTCCTTTTGCATGGAATGTAAACATCCTATCTCCAATCTATCTCTCTGGTCCCTGGATATGGGTATTTCTTAATCATTTCTTAGCTAGCATATTTTGGAGTATGACACAAGCTCAATATTTCTGGCATCCATACAAAGGTTCCAGAAAATAAGGTTAGGCCTGCCAAAATGACCTGGAGCCTGGCACACACACCCATATACTCACAGACTAAGTTGCAGACAAACATAGTTGGTTTTTTTCTGCAATTATCTGGGTTTCATCCCATTGCAGTGAGAACATCTTTAGTTTTGTTCCCAGTTTATTTACTTTGTTTCCCTATTTCTTTTCATCACTCATGACTATCCTTGTTAATAGTCATCTGCTATATTCTACTTAATAATTATACCCTTCTTAATAATTATGTAGACCAGAAAATAATATTGATTATAAAAAGCAGAAGTCCTAATAAAGATACTATTTGACCACCAATACCAGTCTCTTTTTTCAGTCTCTGTGTATAACTATGTCAAATAGCTGCACAATATACAAACATACAACCATAAAATCATAACATCTTGTGGGGTTGTTTTTGTTTGTTTTGACTTTGAGTTTTGGGTCACACCTGATGATGCTCAGGGGTTACTCCTTACTATGCGCTCAGAAATTTCTCCTGGCTTGGGGGATCATATGTGATGCCGGGGGATCTAACCATGGTCCATCCTAGGTCAGCAGCATGCAAGGCAACCTCCCTACCACTGCGTCATCACTCCAGCCCCCAAATCTTGTTATATTTCTAATATTTTTATTTTTTGGGTGATGAACCTGATGATAGTTAGGGATTAGTCTTGGCTATCTTCTCGTTGGTCACTCCTGGCAATGCTCTAGGAATTTTATGTTGTTCCAGCAATCAAAAAAGAATCAGCAGATTTGCCAAGCATGCACCTTGAACTCTTAGTAACTCTCCTATACATAATTCTTACTATTCTAAATTTTATAATTTAGCAATTAAATAAAATCATACTTTGAAAATATATATAATGGAAACATATAAGTGACTCACTTTGTTCAGAAAGAACAGCAAAATATGATGACTACATATTTAAAAATGTACTTATTTATATTCTTATAATAAATTTCTGTATTTGCAGATGTAAGAGAATAAGATTTAAAGATGATTAAATAATGAGGCTGTGGGTTCATTTAGATGACTTGCCTGGATAAGTCATGCTTCTACACAACTTTTATGTAAATTTTTATATACTTTAATTCTAGAAAACCTCTGTAACTATTTTAAAATTCAAATTTTTTAAGAGAAAGGGAGTAATATGGAATAAGATAAAACAATAAATTAAATTCTTTCCAGGATAATCAGGCCTCTTGCAAAAATTAATATGCTTATAGACTATTTTATATCTCTATTTTATAGAGGACAACTACAAATTATAGTTACTTAATATTAGGTAGCTTGCTTATTTTCTTACTGTCATTTTTTTTCAAGTTTAAGATGTACTTGGTCCTATTTAATAATGTATACACTCATCCATAGACTTGGATGACTAATTTATCAATATAGATTGAAAATGAATATGAGGCATAGGCACTACATAAAAAATAGTTAAGATCATAAGCATGAGCACTTTACAGAGACTTTTGCCATTGTTGAAGTACAATCCAGTTGAAATCCTCCACAATGGTTTGGGCAAGTAGAGTGAAAAATGTTGAAGAGTTTCTTATCATGAAAAACTATATTATTAAAATTGAATTTCATCCATAAATATGACTTCCAACAACATAGAGTTGTTTATTTTTTATACAATTATTTTGCCAAGGGCTTATAGATTTTCTACATTGAGTGTAGTTGCTGTTTCCATGTAAGTTAGCTATCTTATAAGTTGCCTTCTTGCTTCCATTCAAGCAGTTATGTACATTAAGAAAAAGTTTTAAAAACTATCTGTATTTTTTTCAGTTCTAAGTTGGTACTAAAATAAATATGAAAAAAAATTGGTCTATATAGTGCAAAGTCAAGTGGATGCTAAATATTATAGCCAAGGAGTAGAAATAGAATATTCATTAAGAATGGAAGAAAATGTTGAAAGTGTTATAGATGCAGACATGTTTTATTGATCTAGGTAAAGTTTATAATGATGCAAGCTTTTGGGCAAACATTACTTTATATTAAAATATATTTAATTTTATATTTATATTTGATGTTACATAATATATATACATATATATGAATGTTAGTCCTTTTGTCACTTCAATAAAAGATAATACATTACATTTACATACTGAAATATGTATTTAAAAACTTCATAAAAGACTTTTGTATTATACCAGAAAAGCTAAAAAAAAATACAACTTACGGAGGAGAATTTTTTTATCATCTAATTTTATTCTTTTTCATGTGAAAGAGAACCCATGTAAAGGGCAGTATTTCAAAGTTAGCAGTTAGAGATTAAATTATCAGAAGAAGTAAAACCAATGTAGCTATTCATCCTCTGCTAATAATTAAAGATATTTCTACCTTCGAAATAACTCTTAAGCTGCTATCTCCAGGAAAGGAATAATTATAATTGAAACTAAGTCTCTTTCTACATACACAGAATTGTAGGACTTGAAATATATTTCTTAATAAAAACTAAGTAATGCCTTTCATTTAAAAATATAGATTAATAATATTCCCCATGCTTGAATTCTTTTCATAGTTGTTATAAATATATAAAACTACAAAAGCATACATTTGTGGTTCAATGATAAACTAATATTTGAAATACTTAATTCTAAATCCAATAGAACATTAGTCTAATTAGTTTGAAATATTACCGTATTTGCTGGCGTATAAGATGACTGGGCATATAAGACGACCCCCTAATTTTGCAGTTAAAATATAGGTTTAGGCCTATATTCGCTGTATCAGACAGAACATTCCTTGATTCAACTGTATGTACCACAGTGAGCCAATCACAACAAGCAAAGGTTCAAAGGTTATACTGTAATAGACTTTCTCTCTGACTCTGGCCAATCTGAGCAGGCCTTTTACAGTGTAGATTCAGGTCCAGAACATTGTCTAATTTGCATGCATAAAAAGCCTGCTTGGATTGGCTGAGTTAGAGAGGCAGTCTGAGCAGCCTTGCAGTGATTGGTGCAGGATCGAGTTGGAAAATTCGTTTTGTGGCAATATCCAGACAATTTTTGTTTAGCGGCATATTGAAACATTTTTCGGGATATACTCAGTGTATAAGACGACCCCGATCTTTGGTTGACATTTTTTTGTTCAAAAGTCGTCTTATATGCTGGAAAATATGTTACATTAGTTTGAACTCGTTCCGTTCAAAGTATAGAGAGAGTATAATCATATATCACATATTTTTTCAACACTTAGGTTAAAATACTTTAACCAAAAAGAAAGAGCATGGCTCTTGTGGACCTAAGATATTATGATAGATAAGACAATAAGAAAATGAGAACTGAACTTCATTAGAAAACTTTGTCAGTGTATGAAGAATAAAATTTAGTGCTAGAGGCTAATGTAGACTCAAACATATTTGGTTATATAGAAACAATTATAATAAAACCAGACATGCACAGATAGATTATGCTGTATTGAGTACTTACGAATTTTAACTGATAAGGAATGATATAATTTCTTATAGAATTGAGGCTATACCAAACCATATTATTCCATTTGAATAAAAATATAATTTTTATTAAATGGATTTTATTTAAAATTACATTAGGACCAGTGAGATTGTCCAGAAGGTATTTTGCTTGCCTTGCTCATGACAGACCCAAGTATGATCTCAACTAGAAAAATTGGTTCCCTGAGCCCTGGCAGGAGTGATCCCTAAGGACAATGCTGATTCTAATTTATTTTAAACACTAATTTTTTAATTGATGGTGCATGGAGAAGGACAGGTAGTAAGAATTAAGAGGCAGAAGGAATCATTTGGGTCAGAGTGATAGGACAGTTGGAAGAATACTTACTTACACATGAACAACTGGGTTTGGTCCCTGGACAATATATGGTCCACTGGAGATCACACTGAACAATATTTGGTCTGGCCCCAAAATAAAACAAACAACAACAAAAAGGCATAATTTGGTGATGTTGTACTTGAAGATCTGATAGATCTTTTCCTCATAATAGCATGGGCCAAGTAGTTGTATGGGAATAAAAGAAAATTATACTATTTAAGTGTACTTGTAAGAAGAAATATCAAGAAATTCTTATTCCAAGTGTTATTTTGTCTGTAGCATAAGATGCTAGGTAAAACAATTTCACATCCAAAATGTGGATGGTACCATCAGATCTTTTAATGAAAGAATAGACAAAAAGTGGGAGAGAAGAATGATTTCAAATGTTTCTGTATATCTAATAAAGCATGAACATAATCTTAAACATTCTTTAAAATAGTTTCTCAACTGTTCAGTTTCAAAATAGAATTGACATCACTGTCTTGTATGCTCTCAAAATTTAAATTAAGTCCTGACTTTATTCATACTTTGATGTGCTAAGAGTGAACTTTCAAACAGAAAACCTTGGAATGGTATGGCTAAAGCTTTTAGATGTAATCACTTTATGTATAAACTATTTCAGTGTATATATATTTATTGTGTATCTACACACAAGCACATTTACTAAATATTTTCTGGATAACCATAATATAGAGTACTAGTGTTTATGAAATAGCTTGAGAAATTAAATAATAAATAAAAATAACTTGCTTTAAAATAACTACTGATCAAATATTTATATAATGTCTTCAATAATAGGTAGGATTTTTAATTTATATAATCTATTTTTAAATGAGCATATATAGTTAGTGATGCTTATCAAGCATATATGTGGAGATATTCTTTAGGGCCTGAAGTCTGAAGTTTGAAACAAGGACCATGCATATTTGAATAATTACTACATAGAGGGTTGGTCAAAGTCATAGCTGCATACAATTACATAATATTGAATCATGACCCTTCAGATGCTTCACATTTGAGAATTACCAAAAGGGAAAGCAAAAAAGGCTTAGGGTATTTGGAAAGTGAATCTGAAGTGCATGCAGGAGACAAGATAGTTTTATATTCAAATAAAGAAAATAAATCAGATTGGGGTTGTCATGGCATACATAAACTTTTAGGGGGGCTCGGCCCACCAGATGCATCCTCAGATTTTCCTGGTGAGGAGAACTAAAATAACCCCCATGGAGTTCCTCAAAAGGCCTGCTGTGGACGCCTTATTCCCCTACGTGGATGGTTGAGGATTTTCCAAAGAGATGCTTGGCATTACATTTTATGTCAGTATTTGGCTATCTCTCCTTTGTAAATATCAGGCAAAATTATGGCCTCTATCAGATAATTTAGCTCAGAAATTCTAGCACCAAAGATTATTTGAGAACCCCTTTTCTGGATAATAGCCAGCCCTAAAAGCAAAGACAATACTTTTTCCTCTCTTTTTCAAATATGTCCTAGCAGCTGCATTTTCTGGTAATCAAGGATGTAACCAGAATGCAGATTCTCACTATTGACTATTGACTCTCCTTTAGAAATAGGGAAACTCGTTTTTGGGGATTTGGCTCCGCCCTTTACTTAACCTCTAAAACAATAAAGTCCAGTCCAGTAAAGATCAAGTTCCTAGATATTTTCTACTCCCTCCTAATCCTAATTTTGCATTTAAAGTAAGCATGCAAAGAATTGCCTTGAGTTGTAAACTTCTCCTTTGTAACCTAGAATTTTTACAATCACAGTCATTGCATAGGTATTGTTATGTTGTACTTTGCTTTGTGATTATAATTATTCTTCACCTATGGCTAATTTTACCCCTATAAATTAACCTGCTCAAAAAATTAAACTTGTCGTACCCTGTCAGAACTGAGTCCCCACACTTCGTGTGTGGTAATCATTTCTGCAATATTATTCCATTTGGCTACTGGTGTTTCCATTTTCTTCTCTTGAAGGACTATGACCCACTAGAATTGCTGAGACTCAGGATGCCTGCAGCAAGGGGTGGTGGGATTTGGTCCTCAGTCAAACACCACTCTTAGGTAGAGGAATTTGAAGACATCAAAGAACCCATTAAAGCACGCAGTAGTAACAGTAAAGTCCTTCACCAGCAATTCTGGTTAGTATGTTTCTCACACATGAACGTTAAACCATAATGTTTTAAAAGGTTGTGAGTTGGAGGAAGAATGTAAAAATGGTGAATTTGAAACAGTGATAATGGATATATATTCAAAATAATCTTCACAGTGATAGAAAGAGAAGAAATAAAAATCATCCCAGGATTTGTAAAACTCTTAATTCATTTTAATATGATTTATATTCTTAGGCTTATATTATGGTAAAGGATCATTTTAGAAATTTGATCCTTGATAAGGAACATAGAATATGACCCTACAATGCTGATATATTAGAAAAGTTAAGAAAAAAAGATATCTCAGAAAAAAAGAGAGAGAGAGAGAAAAGAAAAGAAAAGAAAAAAAAAGAAAATTTGAGGTCCTCACTGAAGCAAAACCATAGATATAGTAGGTTAGACTTTTTCAAATTCCATGTGCTCTTCATAGTTAAAAATAGATTCAGTAGTAGCAAATGTCAGCTCAAATGACAAACTCCCAATATGATAAGAAAATTTTAGGTTTCCTCTAGACTTTACAGTGTCTATTCAAAATGTAGTTGCCCCACATGCCAGCAGCCCTGACATCTTTTTGACAGAAAAAAATGGAAAAGCCCGGGGAAATGGCCCAAAAGAAAATGATGGCTGGGCCCGGAGAGATAGCGGCGTTTGCCTTGCAAGCAGCCGATCCAGGACCAAAGGTGGTTGGTTTGAATCCCGGTGTCCCATATGGTCCCCTGCACCTGCCAGGAGCTATTTCTGAGCAGACAGCCAGGAGTAACCCCTAAGCACTGCTGGGTGTGGCCCAAAAACCAAAGGAAAAAAAAAAAAGAAATAAAATGATGGCTGCTAATTCTTCTCTGCTAAACACCCAAAATGAAAACTCTGGTGCTCTCTTAGAATGGAAATAGGACGAATCTGCTTTCTGCCTGAAAGCACAGCTACCCAACACCCTCCAATGGAAATGACCCAGTTCCATAATCTATCCTTGAAATTGCAGTCACCAAATTGTGTTTTGCATCTAGATTATGAAAGTCAACACATCAAAATTTGACAGCACTGTCAGCCAATGAGTCACAGTCTACCAGAAGAGACAGTTGCATAAAACACCACTAAAATCAGTGAAAATAGTCTATAACAGAGAAGGGTTGAGTAGCCACAACCATTGTCTACTGGATCTTTAAACACTCACTGATGTCATTAAAACCATTGAGAGATAAATAGTAATTATAAATTGGCTGTAAGAGATCTGTATTTTGATAATTCTATGTGCCTTTGTGTTGTAATAGATAATATGAAGTACATTTTTGTGCCTTCAAGGAGTTAGGCTACGATGGTGGTGGGGAAACTGGAGAGTCAGGAGAAGGACACTCACTGTTAGTGGAAATAGTGTTTCAACATTTGACTCCTTGGAAAATTATAATGAACAACAGATAAATCATGGTACTATAATAAAAATAAAAAGAGAAGCAAATTAAATGGGTAGGACTCATCTGTTAACTGTTCATTCTACACACAAACTAAAACAAATCCCCACTCTATTACCCATATATTTGTCTCAAATTTTAGCTATAAAAGTATTCTATACTTTAAAGAATATTTAACTCCCAGTTATTTAATTCTATAATGATAAATGATTATTATGTAAAAATAATATATTCATTTTAGTCTAAATAACAAAGTAACAATGAAACTTATATTTATCAGTAAGGATGTGACTGAAATTGAGAGATTTCAAATAAATTTAGTTGCATTTTCTCCTAGTTGCTTTCTCATTTCTTAGACTAGATTGAGTCAAAATATGACCTGTAAAAAGATTAATTGACTCCAAAGCCAAGTATCTCAAGCAGTATAACACCTTTGATACCTCAAAGATATCTAGAGTATTTTCATTTTAATTTTAAATTGTAAAAAAGTGGAATGTTGAGCCACATCTGGGTTGCTCAAAGCTAACTCCTGGCTTAGTGTTCAGAAATCATTGTTGGTGAGGATCAGAGTACCTTATGCAGTGATTAAATCTGGGTCAAAAGGATGTAAAACAAAACCTAATTCCTCTGTTCTCTTTCTGATTAAATGCTTAAAAGTTATTTTGTAAATGGACTGAATGTTTCATTTTCATGAAGCCAGACATAATCACAAAACTCTGATAATTTATATGTATACATCTTTCTATATAGTTATAGTGTTGCTATGTAGAAAGATGAATCTATATATGCATATATACATATATATTTTATTTCAAACTAATGATTGGAAAAATAATTATCATTTGCAGATCTGAGATCAGGGGAATTCCAGGTAATCAACTTCTAATACTATGAGTATCAGCTATACCCTGGACTATAAAGGAATGAATTACATTTCTCGATGTACATTTAAAATTGAGTATCTTCACTGCCTTCTTTATAATAATAATTAAGGTAATATTAATACAAATAAGTATAACATGTGGAGCCTGTGTGGTGGCACAAGGGGTAAGGCATCTGCTAATAAAATATCTTCCAATAAAATCAATGTCTTATTGAGAGAAAAATATAATATCTATGCATATGTATATAGAAAATTTTCTCAATAAAGTACATTCTCCTACAATCTATAAAAATAATAAACGCTATCTGAGAGAGGTAAGTTCTCCTCTGAACAGCCACCTGGCTTTAATTTACTCTGTCAGCTTGTTTGTTTGTTGTTGTTTGTTTGTTTTTTCAAACCAGGCAGCTCTCAGGGGTTACTCCTGGCTCTGTGCTCAGGAATCATTCCAGGCAGTCTCAGGGAACCATATGGTGTTAGGTTACACTTTTTTTTTTTTAACCCAAAACAAAGATCATCCCTGTTTTCTTGTATCTGTTTATCACTTGGTTTCACCTAAAACAAAGATCACCCTTGGTTTCTTTGTTTCTGTTTTACAATGTAGTTTCACCCTAAACAAAGGTCATCTCTGGTTACTTTATAGCTGTTTGTTTTCAATTTGGTTTTATCCCAAAATAGAGATTGTTTTACATGTAAACCTGGGCTGAACTGGCTCAAAAAAAACCTGACCTTATTCAGTCTTTATTCCCCCAAGGAGGGTAGTGTGTTGTCTCTGTACTCAATAAAAAAAAAAAAAGTTCTGGCAGGCAGCTTGCTCTATATGTTGTAGAAGATTGCCAGACTACACGAATTTCACCTCTCCTGTTTTGGATTATTTCATGCACAGTCCTGCTTCAGACCCTTTCACCTGGAGTTGAAATTAAGGCACGAGGTAATTTTACAATATTGCATGCCACAGATCTAACCAAGATTGGTTTCACAAAAGGAAAATACCCACACTGATATGTTCGGGCTCCATTGTTTTACTTTCGGCATACAAACTTTATATGTATTTTTTCCTTGTGTATGGGATTCCACTAACAAATTGTCATAAAATATACTTACACACCAAATTCAAAGTCAACTACAACAGAATCGATACCCAATCTACAACAAGCTAGACACAGAAGGGACCATTTATACCAGCTACCCAGGGGACAAAGGAGGGGCGATATGGGATGCATGCTGGGAACAGGGGTGCTGGGAGGACAACATTGGTTGTGGGAGTGCCTCTGATTCAATGTCACTATGTATCTAAACTACTACTGTGAATGATTTGGTCAAAATAAAAATTATTAATAAAAACAATATATACTTTGTAATAAAGTTCTGAATGCCTTTATCGGCTGAAATAAAAATATTTGGACAAATGTAATATGTTAAAAACCAATTTAGAAATTGTGATTTACATTACTGTTAATGCTAGAGTTTTATGATTAAAAATCCTAATGGGAAAGTTTCATAGTGATCTTTTGCCAAACTCAGTAAGAAGGCTCCACTAGCACCAACAACAGCCCAGTAAATCCTTAGACACTGACTTTACTAATGCTATGAGGTATGATTACAACTTTAAATTGACTTGTTTTGGTCTAAGTTTTAATAATTCCATTAGTTGTTTTTTTTGTTGTTACAAGAAATACAAAGTAAATTTATTTATGCCTACATGGATTCAAAATATGGTGGTAGATGGGAGTTTTGGGACACTAGTGAAGAGAAGTCAGACTGGTGGTGGATTATATTATATTATATCATATCATATTATATTATATTATATTAATTATATTATATTATAGTGTTTGAATATATAATGCCTGAAATAACTGTGTCATGAATACTTTGGTAAATCATGGTAATAATAAAAATTAGGGAAAATAAACAACACCCCAGCAACATACCTACCATCAGAGAATCTGTTTCCTTTCAAAATTTTCTCAGTGCTTTCTGGTCTATCCTATTCCTATTCACTACTGTCATTCCCCCTGTTATGATTTATATATTTCTATGTAATCTAGTTCTATGTTTCTATTGACTTTGGGCATTTATTATTTCCTTGCTGCCTTTACTTATATTCCACATATGAGGGAGACCATTTAATATCTGGCCCTCTCTTTCAGAATAACTTTGCTCAGCAAAATACTTACCATATTTATCAATAAAGAATCAAATAGGAAGATTTTATTTCTTATTATAATATATACAGTACCGTAATATATTCTAGGAAAATTTGGAGAGCACATTTCATGGGTCAACTAGTTTTTAGGTACTTCCATATACTTTTGTGTTCCTTTTGTTCTATTCTTTTCAGTTTATTTCACATTCATATCCTTCCTCCTTTGTTATTTTAATATCTCTTGTTAATATATTGCACCCAGCTAAGAAAATTTAAAATATGCTCTTTATTTAATAGACTATTATAATTTTATACTATTTAAATAAAATAACCTTTAATTGTGAGATTTTTATTTCTTATATAAATTTATGTTGGCAGTATTCACAACCATACAGAAAATTACTTCCAGTTACTGGCTACATCTTTAAATACATTTTCAGATAGTTCAATAGATTATAAATGTATACAAGTAATAAGTAATAAGTAAAGCATTTAAAAATTTGATACATATGTTAAGTTTATAGAATTGGATATTACCAGGTATGTGGTGTTCTAGCCAATGTTTATTTTCAAAACAGAAAGAAGTAGGAAAAGAAATATTACAATATGTATTAGTATTTGGAGAGTATGAGAAGTTAAGATCACATGCGAAAAATCAAATTGGTTAGTTAAAAAGCTATAAATAATGGGTAGATGTATAAAATGTTGGAATATAAGATTTTAAATTGGTTTTAAATTGGGTTCATGCTATTTATATCTTACTTTTTCATAATAAAATGGAGTTTTCATAAATTATCAAGACATGTACACAGAAAAATCATAAAATACTGTAAAATCAGTGCAGACTTTTTAAATATACAATTTGGGTTTATTTCAGTTGTTCCATTTATCAGGGAAGAAACATTGGACATGGTATTTGACTTTAAGATATAGTTCTTCATTTTTAAAGTGATGAAATAATGTATCCCTTCTAGTATAATAGTGATATAAATTGAGTGCATACAAAACTATGCATACTAAGAGGCAAACTCCCAAGTTATTATCATGTGCTTGTATATAAAGTGGTATATTAATTTGGAACACTCAAAACAATTACTGATATGGTTGGACTAAAATATAAGCTACCTATTTCAAAAAAAAGACTATTGATTGTATAATAATTATACAAGTGATTGTATTGTTTATAGATAATTAGAATATTGTATAACTGAAACCTTAATTCCTTCTATTAGTTTAATTTTGTTTGGTGCTTTGTACCATACCTGGTGGAACTAAGAGGTTGCACCTGCCTCTAGTCAGAAATTGCTTATTTCTGGCTTGTTGAGGACCATATAGGATGCCAGGGATTAAATCTATTGAATCTAGCCCTACCCACTGTACTATTGTGTCAGGGACCTGACAGCCCCACACCCTTGTTCTGCTTCTGCTGCTGTTTTGCAGAACTTCCTGGTATAGCTAGCTGCCCTTGAGGCCCCCTGCCCCGGGGCTTAGGAAATGAGTAAAACAAGACAAAGTTAGCACAAATTGTGCTACCTAACAGGAGGCCTGAGGAGGTTTGCTAAACTATGTTGCCAGCCTTGTTCCTGTTGGCCTTTCAAGCATGAGTTAAGATCTAGGTTTAACTTTATGTTTAGTAAGAACATTGGGTAATTGTAAATGTTTTAACGGTAAATGCCTTCATGTTACACATTTCTTTCCGCAGGCCCACCCCCCCCCCCTGCCTCTTTTGTGGCTTGGTACTATACAAGCTCTGTGAACTTTGCAATAAACAGCTCTTGATCAGAATCTTGTCTTGAGTCCTGTCTGTTCCCCTCCCCAAACAGGTTAAGTCCTCTTCGTGACCCACGAATAACTGGCAACCCCCATCCCTGCGGGCAGGTTTGGGTGGTCGCACTATTGCTCTGCCCCTAACTTATCTATCTTTTTCTTTTCTATGTAATCTAATGTTAGGCTTCGTGTGATTAGGAATTAGTTATATTGGAGAAATCATTATAGTTCTTGAAAAGTGATAAACTTCTCATGTACTTATGTAGCTAACTTGAATTCTTAAAGTAATAAAATACATTGTAAACAGGAACTATTTCCTCCCTGGAAAAACATAGCAGGAAAATGATAAAAAGGAAATAATGGATAAATCACACATTGTCACATGTTCCACAAAATAGGGATTTTTGGTCCTATAGAAAAATAACAAATGTACTCAAATTTATAATTGACACAAATTCACTTAAAATAAGAAATGTAATGTAAGCATCCTATGATTCAAATAATATATTGCATATGTACATGAAAATATAATAGTATATTGCAGTGTTTATATATAGATGAGTAAATGAAATTATAATTGATTGTCAGTATATACATTTATTTATGTCATCACATATAATATCGATCCATTAAATATTTTTTAATATTTACCCTGCAATTTTATATGATTCAATTATTTTTCCTCCTCTATTACTAGTAACAGTTAGTGAAATTTAGATTAAAATTATTTTTTTTTTTTTAGGCAAAATAAATTTTTTTTTATTTTTCTTTTCTTTTTTTTTTTAATTTATTTAAACACCTTAATTACATACATGATTGTGTTTGGGTTTCAGTCATGTAAAGAACACCACACATCACCAGTGCAACATTCCCATCACCAATGTCCCAAGTCTCCCTTCGCCCCACCCGAACCCCGCCTGTACTCTAGACAGGCTCTCCAATTTCCTCATACATTCTCATTATTAGGACAGTTCAAAATGTAGTTATTTCCCTAACTAAACTCATCACTCTTTGTGGTGAGCTTCCTGAGGTGAGCTGGAACTTCCAGCTCTTTTCTCTTTTGTGTCTGAAAATTATTATTACAAGGGTGTCTTTCATTTTTCTTAAAACCCATAGATGAGTGAGACCATTCTGCGTTTTTCTCTCTCTCTCTGACTTATTTCACTCAGCATAATAGATTCTGTGTACATCCATGTATAGGAAAATTTCATGACTTCATCTCTCGTGACAGCTGCATAATATTCCATTGTGTATATGTACCACAGTTTCTTTAGCCATTCGTCTGTTGAAGGGCATCTTGGTTGTTTCCAGAGTCTTGCTATGGTAAATAGAGCTGCAATGAATATAGGTGTAAGGAAGGGGTTTTTGTATTGTATTTTTGTGTTCCTAGGGTATATTCCTAGGAGTGGTATAGCTGGATCGTATGGGAGCTCGATTTCCAGTTTTTGGAGGAATCTCCATATCGCTTTCCATAAAGGTTGAACTAGATGACATTCCCACCAGCAGTGGATAAGAGTTCCTTTCTCTCCACATCCCCGCCAACACTGTTTATTCTCATTCTTTGTGATGTGTGCCATTCTCTGGGGTGTGAGGTGGTATCTCATCGTTGTTTTGATTTGCATCTCCCTGATGATTAGTGATGTGGAACATTTTTACATGTGTCTTTTGGCCATGTGTATTTCTTCTTTGTCAAAGTGTCTGTTCATTTCTTCTCCCCATTTTTTGATGGGGTTAGATGTTTTTTTCTTGTAAAGTTCTGTCAGTGCCTTGTATATTTTGGAGATTAGCCCCTTATCTGATGGGTATTGGGTGAATAGTTTCTCCCACTCAGTGGGTGGCTCTTGTATCCTGGGCACTATTTCCTTTGAGGTGCAGAAGCTTCTCAGCTTAATATATTCCCATCTGTTAATCTCTGCTTTCACTTGCTTGGAGAGTGCAGTTTCCTCCTTGAAGATGCCTGTAATGTCCTGGAGTGTTTTGCCTATGTGCTGTTCTATATATCTTATGGTTTGGGGGCTGATATCGAGGTCTTTAATCCATTTGGATTTTACCTTTGTACATGATGTTAGCTGGGGGTCTAAGTTTAATTTTTTGCAAGTGGCTATCCAATTGTGCCAACACCACTTGTTGAAGAGGCTTTCCCTGCTCCATTTAGGATTTCCTGCTCCTTTATCAAAAATTAGGTGGTTGTATGTCTGGGGAACATTTTCTGAGTATTCAAGCCTATTCCACTGATCTGAGGACCTATCCTTATTCCAATACCATGCTGTTTTGATAACTGTTGCTTTGTAGTACAGTTTAAAGTTGGGGAAAGTAATTCCTCCCATATTCTTTTTCCCAATGATTGCTTTAGCTATTCGAGGGTGTTTATTGTTCCAAATGAATTTCAAAAGTGTCTGATCCACTTCTTTGAAGAATGTCATGGGTATCTTTAGAGGGATGGCATTAAATCTGTATAATGCCTTGGGGAGTATTGACATTTTGATGATGTTAATCCTGCCAATCCATGAGCAGGGTATGCGTTGCCATTTCCGTGTGTCCTCTCTTATTATTTGGAGCAGAGTTTTATAGTTTTCTTTGAATAGGTCCTTCACATATTTAGTCAAGTTGATTCCAAGATACTTGAGTTTGTGTGGCACTATTGTGAATGGGGTTGTTTTCTTAATGTCATTTTCATCCTTATTACTATTGGTATATAGAAAGGCCATTGATTTTTGTGTGTTAATTTTGTAGCCTGCCACCTTGCTATATGAGTCTATTGTTTCTAGAAGCTTTTTGATAGAGTCTTTAGGGTTTTCTAAGTAGAGTATCATGTCATCTGCAAACAGTGAGAGCTTGACTTCTTCCTTTCCTATCTGGATTCCCTTGATATCCTTTTCTTGCCTAATCGCTATAGCAAGTACTTCCAGTGCTATGTTGAATAGGAGTGGTGAGAGAGGACAGCCTTGTCTTGTGCCAGAATTTAGAGGGAAGGCTTTCAGTTTTTCTCCATTGAGGATAATATTTGCCACTGGCTTGTGGTAGATGGCCTTCACTATATTGAGAAAGGTTCCCTCCATTCCCATCTTGCTGAGAGTTTTGATCAAGAATGGGTGTTGGACTTTATCAAATGCTTTCTCTGCATCTATTGATATGATCATGTGGTTTTTATTTTTCTTGTTATTGATGTTGTGTATTATGTTGATAGATTTACGGATGTTAAACCAGCCTTGCATTCCTGGGATGAAACCTACTTGATCGTAGTGGATGATCTTCTTAACGAGGCATTGAATCCTATTTGCCAGGATTTTGTTGAGGTTCTTTGCATCTGCATTCATCAGTGATATTGGTCTGTAATTTTCTTTTTTGGTAGCGTCTCTGTCTGGTTTAGGTCTCAAGGCGATGTTGGCTTCATAAAAGCTATTTGGAAGTGTTTCTGTTTGTTCAATTTCATGAAAGAGTCTTGCCAAGATTGGCAGTAGTTCCTCTTGGAAAGTTTGATAGAATTCATTAGTGAATCCATCTGGACCTGGGCTTTTGTTTTTCGGCAGACATTTGATTACTGTTTTAATTTCATCAATGGTGATGGGGGTGTTTAGATATGCTACATCCTCTTCCTTCAACCGTGGAAGATTATAAGAGTCCAAGAATTTATCCATTTCTTCCAGGTTCTCATTTTTAGTGGCGTAGAGTTTTTCAAAGTAGTTTCTGATTACCCTTTGAATCTCTGTCATATCAGTAGTGATCTCTCCTTTTTCATTCCTGAT
Source organism: Suncus etruscus (assembly GCF_024139225.1). Classification (NCBI taxonomy): domain Eukaryota; kingdom Metazoa; phylum Chordata; class Mammalia; order Eulipotyphla; family Soricidae; genus Suncus; species Suncus etruscus. Next base: position 53,334,126 of record NC_064860.1, on the reverse strand, counting down.
ACGAGTTATCAAGTTTCTCTCTCTCTCTTTCTTTGTTAGGTTTGCCAGTGGTCTATCAATCTTGTTTATTTTTTCAAAGAACCAACTTCTGCTTTTGTTGATCTTTCGGATTGTTTTTTGAGTTTCCACTTCGTTGATTTCTGCTCTCAGCTTTGTATTTCCTTCTGTCTTCCTATTCTTGGGTCCTTTTGTTGAGCATTTTCTAGTTCTATTAGCTGTGTCATTAAGCTACTCAGGTAAGCTCCTTCTTCCTTCCTGATGTGTGCTTGCAAAGCTATAAATTTTCCTCTCAGTACTGCTTTTGCTGTGTCTTATAAGTTCTGAGAGTTTGTGTCTTGTTTGTCATTTGTTTCCAGGAACCTTTTTATTTCTTCCTTGATTTCATCTCGGTCCCAGTGGTTATTGAGCATGAGGCTGTTTAACTTCCAGGTGTTAAAATGTTTCTTCTGAGTCCCTTTGGAATTCACAAATAATTTCAGAGCCTTGTGGTCAGCGAAGGTAGTCTGCAAAATTTCTATCCTCTTGATCTTATGGAGGTATGTTTTATGTGCCAGCATGTAGTCTATCCTGGAGAATGTCCCATGTACATTGGAGAAGAATGTGTATCCAGGTTTCTGGGGATGGAGTGTCCTATATATATCCACTAGGCCTCTTTCTTCCATTTCTCTCCTCAGGTCTAGTATATTCTTGTTGGGTTTCAGTCTGGTTGACCTGTCCAGTGTTGACAAAGCCGTGTTAAGGTCCCCCACAATTATTGTGTTGTTGTTGATATTATTTTTCAGATTTGTCAACAGTTGTATTAAATATTTTGCTGGCCCCTCATTTGGTGCATATATGTTTAGGAGAGTGAATTCTTCCTGCTCTACGTACCCCTTGATTAATATAAAATGTCCCTCTTTGTCCCTTACAACCTTCCTGAGTATAAAGTTTGCATTATCTGATATTAGTATGGCCACTCCAGGTTTTTTTTTTTTTTTTTTTTTTTTTGGTTTTTGGGCCACACCCTGTGATGCTCAGGGGTTACTCCTGGCTATGAGCTCAGAAGTTGCTCCTGGCTTCTTGGGGGACCATATGGGACGCCGGGGGATCGAACCGTGATCCGTCCTAGGCTAGCGCAGGCACCTTACCTCCAGCGCCACCGCCCGGCCCCACACTCCAGCTTTTTTATGGGAGTTGTTTGCTTGGATAATTTTTCTCCAGCCTTTTATTTTGAGTCTATGTTTGTTCTGACTATTCAGGTGCGTTTCTTGTAGGCAGCAGAAGGTTGGATTGAGTTTTTTGATCCATTTAGCCACTCTGTGTCTCTTAACTGGTGCATTTATTCCATTGACGTTGAGAGAAAGAATTGTCCTGGGATTTAACGCCATCTTTATTTCAAAATTTGGTGTGTCTTTTGGGTAGTCTTGTCTTAGATTAGGTCTTTCAGTTTTTCTCTTAAGACTGGTTTTGTGTCTGTGAAGTTTCTGAGCTGTTTTTTGTCTGTGAAACCATGTATTCTTCCATCAAACCGGAAAGTGAGTTTTGCTGGGTATAGTATTCTGGGTGAAGCATTCATTTCATTCAGTCTTGTCACAATATCCCACCACTGCTTTCTGGCATTGAGTGTTTCTGGTGACAGGTCTGCTGTAAATCTCAGGGAAGCTTGCTTGAACGTGATTTCCCCTTTTGATCTTGCTGTTTTCAGAATTCTGTCTCTATCTGTGGGATTTGTCATTGTGATAGGATGTGTCTTGGGGTGGTTTTTCTGGGGTCTCTTTTGGTTGGTACTCTTCGGGCATGCAGGATTTGATCACATATATTCTTTAGCTCTGGAAGTTTCTCTTTAATGATGTTCTTGACCATTGATTCTTCCTGGAAATTTTCTTCCTGGGTCTCTGGGACTCCAATGATTCTTAAGTTGTTTCTGTTGATCTTATCATAGACTTCTATTTTCGTCTGTTCCCATTCTTTGACTAATTTTTCCATTGTCTGCTCATTTGCTTTAAGTTTTTTGTCCAATCTCTCCTGCTGTATGGAATTGTTATGTATCTCATCTTCCACAGCACCAAGTCTATTCTCAGCTTCTGATACCCTGTCCCAGAGCTTATCCATTTTGTCATTCACTTCGTTTACTGACTTTTTCAGTCCTGTTAGTTGACATGTTATTTCAGTTTGGAGTTTTGTCATTTCTGCCTTCATATTTTCTTGGTTCTTATTAGTGTTCTGTTCAACTCGATCCATGGTTTCTTGGAGTCTGTTGAGCACCTTCCATATTGCTAGTCTAAAGTCCTTATCTGAGAGGTTGATTAGTTGTTCAGTCATTATCTGGTCCTCAGAATTGTCATCTTCATTCTCTATGTCTGATGCTGGCCTGCGTTGTTTCCCCATTGTCACACTTGTATTGTGGGTTTTTCTACGTGTTGTGGTGGTATTCATTGTCTATATGATGTAGGCAGCACACTCCTCTGGCTCTTCCCTTTCTGGATGGGCTGACTTGCATCTAAGGGAGGGGAGTCCTCCGTGGATGAAGTCTCACACTGGGTCAAATCTTAGGCCCGAGCATGCAACAGAGAAGACAGTCCAGAGAGAAATGTTTGCTTCTGTGATATAGCGCCGTTCTTAGTGTGATTTTTCCTTCTTGTTGTAATGGAGTTCTTTCGTTAGAAAGAGTGCACGGCCGCGTAGCAAAGCTACGCGGCCGTGCTCCTCTGGAGCCTCTTTTTGCCCCACTCCTAAGAGTTTCACGCAAGAGGACAGTAGACAGACATAAACAGGTCACACTCACAGTCTTTCACAGTTGAGCCCCACTGGGCCGGTGTACTTTCGCGGATTTTCCCCGCCTGGTGTCACACACAGGGAGCCGGCTTTTGCAAAGCTTAGCCGGTTTTTATGCTCTGAAGTCCCTCCCTGAAAATGGCGTCTGGGCGAGCGAGGTTTCTGGAGCCTCTCCTTGCCCTACTCGCAAGAGTTTCACGCAAGAGGACAGTAGACAGACATAGACAGGTCACACTCACAGTCTTTCACAGTTGAGCCCCACTGGGCCAGTGTACTTTCGCGGATTTTTTCCGCCTGGTGTCACACACAGGGAGCCGGCTTTTGCAAAGCTTAGCCGGTTTTTATGCTCTCAGATTAAAATTATTTTAAAATGTCACTTTTCATTCTACATTTATATTATAAGTAGAAAAAATCAAGAAAAATATTTTGCTGACTTTGAGGAACATTTATGATAAATGTTTTAATTTGTAACTTATTTATTATTTATTTTGGTTTTGTGGGTTTACCTGTTTGTGTCCAGGGTTTTACTACTGAGTTTTTGTTTAGGCAATACTCCTGGTGGTTGTCAGGAAATCAAATTGGCTACTGAGAATAAAATCACATTTACCCACTTGTTAGCTCTCTGATAAAATTTTAATAAAATATATTTAATTTTTACAATAATATTTTATCATGAATGTGTTGAATTAAATATTAGTTATAGAGTCCTTGGATGACGTGGATGATGGTGGATGGAGTGGAGAGGCCTTTCTCGGCAGGGCCTGCACCCCTTCTAGCTGGCATTCTGAGGGTTCAGGATAGCCATGAGGAAAAGACTCACAGCCAGTCAGTAGAAGTCAAGAGACATGAAGCTTTTATTATAAAGCCCTAGATACTATGTGTGGTTTCTAAGCTAACCTTTTAAGCAGCCTCCCAGACTTTCCAGTTCTCTCCATGCTGCCTACTTTTGCTGAGGTTTCTTGCGGAATCTCTCTCTCTCTCTCTCTCTTTCTCTCTCTCTCTCTGTCTCTCTGTCTCTGTCTCTCTCTCTATCTCTCTCTCTGTCTCTGTCTCTGTCTCTGTCTCTGTCTCTCTCTCTCTCTCTCTCTCCTTTACAGCCCTCAAGAAACCCCGTTTTTACCTTCCATAGACCCCTCCCAGCTATGGAAAAGTCTCCCTCTCCAGGTGAGAATAGGAGGAAGTTGGGGGTAGAGATAATATAATTATATTATATAATATATCATATATGTATTAATATGTACATATAACATATATTATATTATTATATTATATGTTATATTATGTTATATATGCATTATATAATCTTAAAAATTAATAGAAATTTCTAAGTCTAATAAAGATGAAAAATTCCTGGTACTGAGGATAGTACAGTAGGCAAGACACTTGTCTTTCATATTACTGGCAATCAATTCCTTCCACCACATAGGTCCTCAGAATAGCACTAAATTATCTGTGAGCATAGAGCCAAAAGAAAGTCCTCAAAATTTCTGGGTATGAATCAATATCTTTTAAAAAGAGAGAAAAATAAAGATTGCTACTAACATCCAAAAGTGAAGTCTAGACATTTTTGGTGTCAGGTTGTTATTACTTATTATAGCTCAGCCTTTATAGAAGAGAGATTTTTTTAGTTTCTTCCATCTTGTCACTATAGAATGCAAAATTATAAGGTGCCATTAAGTCTCTGGATTAAGTACTGGATATTAACAAGAGCTCATTATCAAGCAAATATATGCTTTCTTAAAAAGAGCATGCTAGTAGCATTGCCAAATATCAATTCAATATTTCAAAGACCCTCTATCCAGCTACTTTCTTTCTAACATATTACTCCATTTATGAATTTTATTATTTATTCCTGTTTAGGGCCCCCAAAACCAGCAATTTTTCTTTGACTTTCAAACATCAGAGATTTGAGGCACTTTTGTTAAATTTTAACACACTGCTGGCTGTAAATAACAAGGAAGCTTGTCCCACTAATGCATTCTTCTAATTACAGCTTTCCCCTATTGAAATGTTGGGATGGTCCCCCTTTGGCACTTATAAGATGTGAAATTGCAAGCAAATAGCATAACCCATCAATTCTTAATTGCATTCAGATGTAGACGCAATGAAACAATGTGATAAAATATTAAACATTTTCTCCCATTCTCTGCAAGTTTCTTCAAAGTCCTTACAGTTAAATTTGTTGTTTCAGGGGTCCAATTACAATTGTCAGGGGATTGTGTTTTCCCTGGCTAGAAAACTGAAAATATAAAATTGGTACTGAAGTGTAAAAGGGATGTAAGAAATTACTAAAGCAATCCAAGATCTCTCTATAATTTCAATCTCTGTGTCTCTGTTCTTTCAATCACTCTCAGCCTATTGTGTATTGTGTCCTTCTCTCTCCACCTTTAACCCTCTTCCTGGCACAATGGATCTGAAACCATTGACTTTGATATATCTAACTGTGAATAAAAAATTCTTTTAGAGGAAGTTCTGGATAAATATAGGAAGAAATATAAGCATTGATGTTCAGAAATTTAGTTCAACAAGCTATGAAAGTTAGAGAGCTCTATGTGTTTGTAAAGTAAAAATTGCAAGGACTATAATAGCCTGAATTCTTCCACTGATCATGCCACTTGTGGAACTCAAGTCATAAAGATGAAAGATGAAAAAGAAAAGTGTAAAAAATGATTATGACAATCAACACATTAAGTACATTTGTTCTACATATTATCAAACATATAAAACCTTTTGTGTGGCTTTACTCGAGTCTTATTATGTGTCTATTACTGTGGATTATAAGATTATTCATGATTGCCTTTTATACATAATATGATCTAACACCAATATGCTCACTAGTATCCTTTTTCTTTCTCCGACGTCCTGTTTGCTTCTCATTTTTCCTGTCCTATGTCTGGCACATATTCTTCTTTTAGGCATTAATCCATTTTATCACTTGTCTACACACCTCTCCTCCAAAATTACATACACCGCTGTCTTAGCATTCCCTGTTTTCCAATTGTCCCAAGTGGCAAGAGACCAGTTTTCAGGTCCTTAGTTCGTAGTTTCTATTCCTTTGGACTTTGGTTATTTTCCCATTATGCTCTCTGTGTCCCACATATGATGAGATCCTTCTCTGTGTTCCTCTGATTAACATCACTCAGTATTATAATATGCAGACCCATTGACAAAGCCATAAATTGCATAACTTCATTTTTTCCTATGTCCAAGTAGTACTACATTGTTTCTATGTACCTTGGTTTCCTTTTTTTCTTTATTTAAGCATCATGATTTCATACATGATTGTAGTTGGGTTTCAGTCATAAAAAGAACAGCCCCCTTTACAAGTGTAACCTTTCCACCACCAATGCCCCCATCTCCTTCCTTCAAAACCCCCTGCCTATATTTGAGACAGGCACTCCACATTTCTCACTCATTAATATTGCCATGATAGTTGTTAGTGTAGTTATTTCTCTAACAAAACTCACCACTTTATGTGGTGAGCTTTACATAGAGAGCCAGTACTTCTATTCCTCATCTCTGTTGTCTCTGGGTATTATACAATAATGTCTTTTGATTTTTCTTAAAACCCATCTATGAGTGAAACTATTCTGTATCTATCTCACTCCCTCTGATTCCATGTACATCCAAGTATAGGAAAATCTCATGACTTTATCACTACTGATGGCTGCATAATTATTCATTGTGTATATGTACCACAGTTTCTTTAGCCATTCAGCCATCATCTGTTTCAGGAAAATTGGGTTCTTTCCAGATTTTGACTAATGAACATAGTATTGCAATGAGCATAGGGGTTCCAATATCTTTTCTGCATTATGTTTGTAGACCCTGGAAGTATTCAGATGAGTGTAATTTCTGGCTTATATGGAAACTCAATTTCTAGTTTTATTAGGACTGTTTTCCAGAAAGACTGAAACAGTGGAATTTCATAGTAGCAGTGAATCAAAATTCTCTTTCCCACATCCTTGTTAGCACTGGTTATTTTTGCTCTTTTTCATGTGTGACAGTCTCTCTGGTATGGGGAGCAATCCCATTGTTCTTTTGATTTCTATTTGCCTGGTTAGTGATGCAGAGTAGTTTGTTGTTATTGTTATACCTTGGACTATTTGTATATCTTCTTTGAGGACATTTTTGTTGCACATTTCTGGTGGGATTAAATGTTTTCTTCTTATAAAATTATTTTTTTCACATATTTTTGGCATTCATATATCTTCTTTGAGAAAGTTTTTATTGATCTCTTTGGCATATTTTCATATGGGATTAGATGTTTTCTTCTCATAAAATTTTATCAGTGCTTGCTTGTTGATTGTTTAGGTTGACTTTGATGATAAAACATATCTCAGGGTTTGGGGTTGGAGCAGTGGCACAACCAGTAAAGTGTCTGCCTAGCACGCAATAGCTTTGAATGGACCATGGATCAAATCAATCTCCCAGAATCCCATATGGTTTCTCAAGCCAGGAGTGATTTCTGAGTACATAGGTGGGGTAACTCCTGAGCATCAATGGGTGTGGCTCAAAAACCAAGAAAAAAATCTCAGGATTTAGGAGTTACTAGTATTAGAGCATATATGCATGATGCATCCCACCATGATGATCCCCCAAATTATATGGTCTTTGAAGCATTAACAAGTATACACCTAGCATTCCCCTAAGGAATGAGGAGTTGGCCCAGCATAGTCCCAAACTGCAGGGTCAGTACAGCATGGCATCCCATATCCTTGCTTTGATTTAGCCAGATATTTCTCTGCAATATCTTTGAGTCTGCTCAAATCCATAAAGAAGGATTTAATTGTTTTATCAATTAAAAATGAATTTTTAGTGCTATCCTGACTACTAATATAGGAGGGTTAAAAATAAGCTAATAGTACAATGCAAGATTATAGGTTATTGTTTATGAATTATATGATTTCATTGTTGCATAAACAAACTTTTAAGAACTAAAACTTTGTTGCTACTTAATAGGAACATGGAGATATCACTTCACATTTGCTCAAAGATATAAATATCTCTGCACATATTGTGATTATGCATCAATTAAGGAAAATGATTATGAGGCATGTAAATTTCAGGTAGATTTTCACTATGCTCCTTTGCACATAACAATATCTTACCCATTTAAAGTTAATAGGAATTTTAAAGTGTTAAGCAATTGTGGCAGAATCGTCACAGAAGATTCTGGAAGTCCACTGATTCATATAGTGATATATTAGAGGAAGTGGTTGTATAGTAACTGAGTGAAAATTTGATGAAAAAATCTTTAATTTGCAATAGCTCTATTATTTTCCTATTTCAGGGTTTGAGGGGGAAAGAACCTAAAGAGGACTTTTAAATATACACATTATGACAATGAAGATTTCAAAATCTGTGAAAAACATGATATGAAGTTTCATTAATATTAGTATGATTAATTGGTTGAGCATTGAACAAACAATTTCCATTGTTTCAAAGTGGAACAAAAACAGAAAATGCAAACTATTTTAAAATAGCCCTATGTTAAGTTTTAAATATAAATTACTGAGAATGAAAACTTATGGCTTGCAATACTAAATAAATAGGGGAAAGATATATGGAAATTTCTTTCCAACAAATAGCAAATAAAAAGAAGAAAATTTCTTTTAAATTACCATATATAGTTTTTAGTTTGTCAGATTGATCCACAATGTCTTAATCTTATTAAGTTTATTTAAACAGTTATTGAACAGCGGGCTTTATTGATTTTATTTATAATAAAATGTATTTTGAACAAAGGAGCATTAAAACGATGAATTTTTTTTGTTTTCTTATATTAATTAAAACTGATACTTTGAAATTTTGGATTTCTAAATTGAAAACATTTTTACTATAATAATAATAAATAATAATAATAATATAATAAAGATTCGGCAGCACATATACTAAAATTGAAACAATACAGAGAAGATTAGCATGGCCCTTGCTCAAGGATGACATGCTGGAAGTTGAGATGCAGAAAAACTCAACACAGCAGAAGAAATTGGAAAAGAACCTTAAGACAAATGATCAGGCAATGGAAAAATTACTCAAGGTATTTGAACAGATGAAAATAGAAGTCTTTGATAAAATCAACAAAAACAACATAAGAATCATTGGAGTCCCAGAAGCCAAGGTAGGAGATCTCCAGGAAGAATCAACTGTCAAAGACATTACCAAAGAGATACTTCCAGAATTAAAGACTACATGCAATCAAATCCTGCATGCCTGAAGAGTACCAGCTAAAAGAGACCCAAAGAAAAACACCCCAAGACACATCCTCATTATAATGACAAATCGCACAAATAAAGATAGAATATTGAAAGCAGCAAAATCAAAAAGGTAAATTACTTTCCAAGGGGCATCCCTAAGACTTAGCGCAGATATATCACAAGAAACTCTCAAGGCCTGAAGACAGTGGTGGGATATTGTGACAAGACTGAATGAAATAAATGCCTCACTGAGAATACTGCACCCAGCCCAACTCACATTCAGGTTTGAAGGAAGGATAAATAACTTCATGGATAAACAACAGCTCAGAAACTTCACAGATGAAAAACCAGCCTTAAAGGAAAAACTGAAAGGTCTATTTTAGGACAAGAGAGACCAACAAACACAGCAAACTTATCTACAAAGATGACATTAAATCCTATGACAATCATCTCCCTCAATGTCAATGGATGAAATTCACCAATTAAAAGACACAGAGTGGCAAAATGGGTCCAAAAGATGAATCCAACCTACTGCTGCCTTAAAGAAACACACCTGAATAGTCAGAAAAAACATAGACTCAAAATCAAAGACTGGAGGAAAAACATCCAATCAAACAACACCCTTAAAAAGATGAGGTGACCATATTAATATCTGATGACACCAACTTTAACTCAAAAAAGTTGTAAGGTACAAAGATGGACACTATATACTAATCAACAGATATGTGCAACAGGAAGAAATCAGACTATTAAACATATATGCACCCAATGAGAGACCAGCAAATTATCTAATACAATTACTGACAAACTTGAAATAAATCAATAATAACACAGTAATTGTGGGAGACCTCAACACGGCTCTGTCAACACTTAATAGATCAACTAGACTGAAACCAAACAAAAACTTACTAGCCATGAAAATAGTAATGGAAGAAAGAAGACTGGTATATATATATATATATATATATATATATATATATATATATATATATATATATATATATATATATATATATATATGATACTCCACCCCAAAAACCTGGGATACACATTCTTTTACAATGTACATGGGTATTTCTCCAGGATAGACCACATGCTGACGCATAAAACATACCTCCATAAAATCAAGAGGATAGAATTCTTGCAGGCTACCGTTCCTGACCACAAGGCTCTGAAATTAGATGTAAACTACAAAACCAAACAGATGAAAAACTTTAACAATTGGAAATTAAACAGCCTGCTACTAAACAACCAGTGGGTTCGAGATGAAATCAAAGAGGAAATCAAAACTTTCCTGGAAGCAAATTATAATGAAGACACAAACTGCCAGAATCTATGGGACACAGCAAAAGCAGTCTTGAGAGGAAAGTTTACAACTTTACAAGCACACATCAGGAAGAAATAAGAGGCATACCTGAATAACTTAATGACACAGCTCATAAAATTAGAAAAAAACCAACAAAAGAAACCAAATATAGGGAGACAGAAGGAAATAACAAAGCTGAAAGCAGAACTCAATGAAATGGAAAACCAAAAAACAATCCGAAAGATCAACGAAAGCAGAAGTTGGTTCTTTGAAAAAATAAACAAGATTGAAGGATCATTGGCAAAACTCACAAAAAAAGAGAGAGAAACCTGATAACCTGTATTAGAAATGAGAAGGGGGAGATCACAACAGATACTGCAGAGATCCAAAGGGTAATCAGAGACTACTTTGAGAAACTTTATACTACTAAACTTGAGAACCTAGAAGAAAAGGATAAATACTTGGACACTTATAATCTTCCACATTTAAGTAAGGAGGATATAGCATATCTAAACACCCCCATCACTATTGAGAAAATTGAAACTGTAATCAAACGTCTTCCCAAGAAGAAAAGCCCAGGCCCAGATGTATTTACTAATGAATTGTTTTAAACCTTTCAAGAGGAACAACTACCACTCCTAGCCAGGCTCTTCCATGAAATGGAAAAAAACGGGAACACTCCCAAACAGCTTTTATGAAGCCAACATCACCTTGATACCAAAACCAGACAGAGATGCTGCCAGAAAAGAAAATTACAGAACAATATCGCTGATAAATACAGATGCAAAGATCTTTAACAAAATCCTGACAAATAGGATCCATCAAGAAGATCACACACTACGACCAAGTAGGTTTCATCCCAGGAATGCAAGGATGGTTTAACATCTGTAAATCTATCAACATAATACAAAACATCAACAAAAAGAAAAACAAAAATCACATGATCATATCAATAGATGCAGAGAAAGCATTTGTTAAGGTCCAACACCCATTCTTGATAAAAACTCTCAGCAAGATGGGAATGAAAGGAACCTTTCTCAATCTAGCTGAAGCCATCTACCACAAGCCAATGGCAAATATTATTCTCAATGATGAAAAACTAAAAGCCTTTCCTCTAAATTATGGTACAAGACAAGGCTGTCTGCTCTCACCACTCCTCTTCAACATAGTACTGGAAGTGCTTGCTATAGTGATCAGACAAGAAAAAGATATCAAGGGAATCCAGATAGGAAAGGAAGAAGTCAAGCTCTCCCTGTTTGAGATTACATGATACTCTACTTAGAAAACCCTAAAGACTCTACCAAAAAGCTTCTAGAAACAATAGACTCATATAAGACTACAAAATTAACACACATAAATCAATGGCCTTTTTACACACCAATAATGATAGGGAAGAGATGGACGTCAAGAAGGCAATCCCATTCAAATTAGTGCCACACAAATTCAAATATCTTGGAGTCAACTTCACCAAAGACATGAAGGACCTATACAAAGAAAACTATAAAGCCCTGCTTCAAGAAATAAGAGAGGACACATGAAATGGAAACACATACCCTGCTCATGGATTGGCAGGATTAACATCATTAAAATGGCAATACTGCCCAAAGCATTGTACAGATATAATGCGATCCCTCTAAAGATACCCATGACATTCTTGAAAGAAGTGGATCAAACACTTATGAAGTTCATCTGGAACAACAAATACCCTTGAATGGCTAAAGCACTCCTAAGGAAAAGAAAAATTGGAGGCATTACTTTCCCCAACTTAAAACTGTACTACAAAGCAATAGTTATCAAAACAGCATGTTATTGGAATAAAGACAGACCCTCAGATCAGTGGAATAGGCTTGAGTTCTAAAAATGTTCCCCAGACATACAATCACCTAATTTTTGACAAGGAAGCAAGAAATTCTAAGTGGAGCAGGGATAACCTCTTCAACAAGTGGTGCTGGCAGAACTGGTTAGCCACTTGCAAAACAGCGAACATAGACTCCCAGTAAACACATGTACGAAGGTAAAATTCAAATAGATTAAAGACCTTGATATCAGACCTAATACCATAAGGTATATAGAACAACACATAGGCAAAACACTTCAGGACATTGAGACTAAGGGCATCTTTAAAGAGGAAACTGCACTTTCCAAACAAGTGAAAGTAGAGATAAACAGATGGGAATACATTAAGTTGAGAAGCTTCTGCACCTCAAAATAAATAGTACCCAGAATACATTAGCCACCCACCGTGTGGGAGAAACTCTTCACCCAATACCCATCAGATAAAGGGCTAATATCCAAAATAATCAAGGCACTGACAGAACTCTATAAGAAAAAAAATCTAATCTCATCAAAAAATGGGGAGAAGAAATGAACAGACGCTTTGATAAAAAAAAGCAATACAAATGGCAAAAAGGCACATGAAAAAATGCTCCTCATCACTGATCATCATGGAGTTGCAGATCAAAACAACATTGAGATACCATCTCACACCACAGAGATTGGCACACATCACAAAGAATGCGAACAATCAGTGCTGGTGAGGATGTGGAGAGAAAGAAACTCTTATCCACTGCTGGTGGGAATGACATCTACTCCAACCTCTTTGCAAAGCGATATGGATATTCCTCCCAAAACTGGAAATTGAGCTCCCATTCGACCCAGCTATTTCAGTCCTAGGGATATACCCTAGGAACACAAGAATACAATACAAAAACCCCTTCCTCACACCTATATTTATTGCAGCACTATTCCAGGCTCTGGAAACAACCAAGATGCCCTTCAACAGACGAATGGCTAAAGAAACTGTGGTACATATACACAATGTAATATTATGCAGCCATCGGGAGAGATGAAGCCATGAAATTTTCCTACACATGGATGTACATGGAATCTATCATGCTGAGTGAAATAAGTCAGAGGGAGAGAGAGACACACAGAATAGTCTCACTCATCTATGGGTTTCAAGAAAAATAAAAGCATCTTTGCAACAATCCTCAGAGACAATAAGAGGAGGGCTGGAACTTCCAGCTCACTTCATGAAGCTCACCAAAAAGATTGGTGAGTGCAGTTATAGAAATAACTACACTGAGAACTACCATAATCATGTGAATGAATGAGGGAACTGGAAAGCCTGTCTAGATTACAGGTGAGGGTGGGGTAGGATGGAGGGAGATTTGGGACATTGGTGATGGGAATGTTGCACTGATGAAGTAGGTGTTCTTTACATGACTGAAACCTAATCAGAATCATATTTGTAATCAAGATGTTTAAATAAAGAAAAAGTGCAAAAAAGCAAAATTATATTAAATGTAATATCCTGGTATTTAACGCACAACCCATTTTTATTTTACCGTAGTAAGTGATCATAACATACTTCGTATTTAATGATAAATAGTATGACATATCACAAAGAAAATAACCTATTATAAATGATATTTCCTTATATGGCTATATTATATGAAATATGTACATCACAGAGTGGTACCCTATTAAAATAATTGGGACCTGAGAGGTCAGAATGTGGATAGGGCTCTGGCCCTATAAGTCTCACACAGACAGGGTTAAATCTAGGTAATATATATGGTTTTTTGAACTCTGCCAGTGATCACTGAGTACAGAATTGGAAGTAAGCAATCCCTGTGTACTGCCAGATGTGGACCAATTATCACATTTTTGACAAGTCTTAATACATCTGAAAATGCATATAGCTTGACCAAATCACAATAATTATTACTAGTGCTACAAGGTATGAGTTTTAAAGATAGCTTTAAAATTTACTACCACACATGTTTTATATGCCTACTGAATAGATGAGCCCTATAATTAACTGGTCAGTATCTGTGCTTTATATCAATATTTCTATTTAGAGTAAAAGCTTTCAAAAATAATATTAACAGGGGACAAGAAATAGTATAGCAGTTTTGCCTTGCATGTTACCACTCAGTCATTTCTGAGAGCATTTCGGAGTAATCCTTGAGCACCAGTGGGTGTGACTCCCCCAAAAAAACCAATAATGACAAAAATAATGACAAAAAAATAATAATGACTTATTTTTCTGCATCTTTGGTTTTTTTTTTTTTCTAATTTGTTTGTTTGGGTCACACCCGACACTGCTCAGGGGTTATTCCTGGCTCTATGCTCAGAAATCGTTCCTGGCAGGCTTGGGGGACCATATAGTATGCTGGGATTCAAACCACTGTCCTTCTGCATGCAAGGCAAGCTCCCTACCTCCATGCTATCTCTCCAGCCCCATTTTTCTGGATAATAACCAATGTTCAGACACTAAAGAAGAAACAATGCAAATTTCAATATAAATTTAAAATAAATAAGCTAATAAGATCTAATTTTTTGTTTTTATTTAAATATTAATGAGTGTCTTTAGGATTCTGCAGTATGATTCAATATAAGATTTAAAATATTAGTATAGAGGCTGGAGTGACAATAGGGCATTCACCTTCCATGTGGATGAATAAAATATGATCCCCACCATCCAATATGTTTCATAACATACTGCAGAAATAATTAGCACAGAGCTAGAAGTATACAAGGCACTGACAGAACTTTACAAGAAAAAAACATCTAATGCCATCAAAAAATGGGGAGAAGAAATGGACAGACACTTTGATAAAGAAGAAATACATATGGTCAAAAGACACATTAAAAAATTCTCCACATCACTAATCATCAGGGAGATGCAAATCAAAACAACTATGAGGTACCATCTCACACCACAGAGATTGGCACACATAACAAAGAATGAGAACAAGCAGTATTGGTGGGATGTGGAGAGAAAGGAACTCTTATCCACTGCTGGTGGGAATCCCATCTAGTTCAACCTTTATGGAATGCTATATGGAGATTCCTCCAAAAACTGGAAATCGAGCTCCCATACGATCCAGCTATACCACTCCTAGGAATATACCCTAGGAACACAAAAATATAATACAAAAATCCCCTCCTTACACCTATATTCATTGCAGCACTATTTACCATAGCAAGACACTGGAAATAGCCAAGATACCCTTCAACAAATGAATGGCTAAAGAAACTGTGGTACATATACACAATGGAATATTATGAAGCTGTCAGGAGAGATGAAGTCATGAAATTTTCCTATACATGGATGTACACGGAATCTATTATGCTGAGTGAAATAAGTCAGAGAGAGAGAAAGATGCAGAATGCTCTCACTCATCTTTGGTTTTTAAGAAAAATGAAAGACATTCTTGCAATAATAATTTTCAGACACAAAAGAGAAAAGAGCTGGAAGTCCCAGCTCACCTCATGAAGCTCACCGCAAACAGGGATGAGTTTAGTTAGAGAAATAACTACGTTTTGAACTATCCTAATAATGAGAATGTACGAGGGAACTAGAAAGCCTGTCTAGAGTACAGGCGAGGGTTGGGTGGGGAGGAGGGAGATTTGGGACATTGGTGATGGGAATGTTGCACTGGTGAATGGTGGTGTTCTTTACATGACTGAAACTCAAACACAATCAAGTATGTAATAAAATTGGGTAAATAAAAATAAATAACAAATAAATAAATAAAAAAGAATGAACCCAGAGCTCTCAGAAGGGAATCGGCTCATGGAGAAGCCTGGCACTTGGGGAAGCCATGTACAGGCCCCAGAAATGAGTCAAGGAGGGAAAGAAGCAGAACAGGGCCTAGAATCTATAGATACTGAGTGTTGACCGGCTGCTGCTCAGAGGGGAGAAGAACACCTCTAGTATCAAATATCTCTGGAGTGCAGACCCCCGGATCCAGGGTGACAGGTGCCAGCAGGCCGCCCAGCTTGGGCCCTGCCCAGGGGTGCAGGACACCACCCGAACCGCTTTGGCCCAGTTTCTTAGAAGCTCCTGAGGGTGGCAGTGGCCCAGCCCTGCTATAAATAGTGGCTCCCTGGGCCCCAGACGGCCAGTTGGCAAACACTCTAATTTGCTGAAAAGTTTGGAATGTGTCTGAAAATGAAGGAGGCAAATGAGCCGGGTCTCGGGGGTGCGATGGTGTATCCATTTCACAAGCCGCACAGCGCTCCAGCCCGGCAGTCTGCAGGCCAGGCTTTGGGGAGAAGCCACACTTGGTGGCTAAGGAAGCAAATACTGTCATTCCACCCCTCCCCAGGGGCACCTCCTGTATTGACCTCACCGCTGCCCTTCCTGCCCAACAGAGAGCTGCTGCCAGCCTCTCCTTTCTCAGACTTTGGAGAAAATTACTAGGACCCCTCAAGTTACTTTCCAGCATCCCAGCTGGCAATGGTGGAAGAGATTTGACAGGTTGAGGGGGATTTATACCTGGGGTGCCTGAGCTTCACATTGGTCCTAAGGTTCAGACCTGTGACCCCTACCAGGGTTTCGTTTCTCTGAGGGATCAGGTTTAAAAAAAAAAAAAGAGCTAGATGTAAACCCTGAACATTGCCAGGTTAGTACCCAAACTGATCTATTATATACATAATGTTTGATTAAAACTGCCTAGGGAAAATAAAAGGAAAACCAAAAGGAGTAAGAATAGGTATTAGATATAAAAAATGTTTAAAACTCACTATGTGGAACCATAGATAGCAAATGTGCACACTTGTACATACATTTGATTTCTTTTCTTTTTTGGTTTTGAGTCAAACCCAGCAGTGCTCAGGGGCTCCTCCTGGCTCAACACTCAAAAATCGCTCCTGGCAGGCTCAAGGGACCATATGGGATGCTGGGATTCGAACCACCGTCCTTCTGCATGCAAGGCAAATGCTCTACCACCCCTGCTATCTCTCCTGCCCCATACATTTGATTTCTGGGGGCATATACAGTTTCCTGAGCTCAACCAAGGATGATCTCTAAAAACAGATCCAGGATTAAGCCCCTGAGCAAATCAGGGTGTGGTCCAAATACCAAATACCAAATAAATAAAATAAAAGTCAGAATATCACCATCTCATTACATGAGAATACTGTGTTAGATGAAATGAAGAAGGGAATCCCTTCAGATTGTATCAATCTCTCTATTAGGAAATGTAAAGATTTGGTCTTATCAATCACCTTTTTTTGAATGCATAAGGGGAGAGGAATATTTTCCAGTTAAATATGCATCAGGGATCTTTCTTAGCAGAGACTAACAGATAAGGACATTGATGCTTAGTAGGTGCTTGGTCCACCAGTTTACACAGTGCTGTGTTTTGTTAGGGACAGGCTAACGATCCAAACTCAAGAATTTTTGAGTGTTCCCGGAGTGGGCTCTAATATTTGAGCTAAGCCCTTGACTCCTAAGTAACATTTTATTTTTTTATAATTTCTTTATTTAAACACAGTGATTACAAACATAATTGTAGTTGGGTTTCAGTTATAACAAGAAAACCACCTTCACCGGTGCAACCTTTCCATCACCAGTGCCACCATCTCTTCCCTCCCCCACCCCGCGCCTGCATTTGAGACAGGTCCTCTACATCCCTCAGTCTCTGACATTGTTATGATAGTTCTCAGCATAGTTATTTATCTAACTGCACTCACCACTCTTTGTGGGGAGTT
The DNA here is from genome assembly GCF_024139225.1 of Suncus etruscus. Classification (NCBI taxonomy): domain Eukaryota; kingdom Metazoa; phylum Chordata; class Mammalia; order Eulipotyphla; family Soricidae; genus Suncus; species Suncus etruscus. The sequence continues at coordinate 53,316,360 of NC_064860.1, read as the reverse complement.
ATATATTTTATAAGAATAATTTATCGGGCCCGGAGAGATAGCACAGCGGCGTTTGCCTTGCAAGCAGCCGATCCAGGACCAACGGTGGTTGGTTCGAATCCCGGTGTCCCATATGGTCCCCCGTGCCTGCCAGGAGCTACTTCTGAGCAGACAGCCAGGAGTAACCCCTGAGCACCTCCGGGTGTGGCCCAAAAACCAAAAAAAAAAAAAAGAATAATTTATCTAGGTGTTCTCAAAGGTGATTTGATTTTTTTGTTTTTGTGTTTTGGGCCACACCCATTGACGCTCAGGGGTTACTCCTGGCTATGCCCTCAGAAATTGCTCCTGGCTTGGGGGACCATATAGGATGTGGGGCTCGAACTAGGTTAGCACGCGCAAGGCAGACACCCTACTGCTTGTGCCACTGCTCCAGCCCCAAAGGTGATTTGATGTTAACAATATAAACCAAAATAGAGATAAATGGGAGATTCTTTCCTGTTTCATCTGATATAACATCTTATCGTATTATTATTCTAATTACATAAATACACTGCTTAATGTACCACAAAAAAACTAGCATATAGAGAGAAACACAAGCAAGCTTGTGATTCAAATAGGATTTTTAGAGAGGTTTTACCTATGGCTTTCAAATTAAAAATCTAATGTACTTTTATCTTCAATTAGGTGCAATTGCCAAGTATAATTGACCATAGTAATGTAACTAGTAATTTGAGGACATTCAAACATGCATATGCTGTATGCATTTTAAAATAGGTTCAGCTTATTTCATGGAGCTTTGAGCTTAGAAATTCCTTAATAAAATATCTAGTTCATTCCTGTCTCAGACAAGAGAACAAGTTTTAAAACTCAGATGATCAGAAAATGTAAGGTACAAATCTACCTCTTGCATATAGCAAGGTCAGGCAAAAGTGTTATCCTTTTGTCTGTTTCCAAGATCCACATTAATTAACAGGTATTTTTTTTCTTATGACAGAGACAGAAGTAAAGAAATAGAGAGTGAGAAAGACAGATGTAGACTGAAAAAGAAAAAGAGGCACACAAAGAAATTACCCTTGTAATTAATATAACTAAGATATGTCTTTATGGCAGGAGAAAATTGTCAAATATAAAATGACTTTTACTACACCCATTAGTACCAAATTGTGAAAACTACCAAAGATATTTCTTTTGCTGTTTCTTTCCACTAAACGTTATTCCATGGTTTCTTTTCTTTCTTTCTTCCCCAGAATCCTTGATTTATCTCTTATGTTTTATTTTATTTAAGTCATAACCAAAGAGCATATGTCTTGATCTTTGGAAATTTTCAATATTTTTCTGATAATTTTATTAGTTAACGATAAGTCTTAAGCTATTCTTTGTCTATTTTAACTATGTCTTGCAAATTATTGGTATATACTCTTTTAGTTCTATTGTTTATATATATATATATATGTGTGTGTGTGTGTGTGTGTGTGTGTGTGTGTGTGTTATCTTTGTAGAAGTTAACCCTAGCAATAAGAAACATTTCACTACTCTCCAGTAAATCAGCATGGTCTTAAAGTTAGTACGTTTAAGGAGCCAGTGAGAGAGCTCTAATAGAATGCATAACTAGTATCTGTGTGCCCTGAGTTTTATCCTTCGCACTGCATGGCCTCAAGTCACTGCCTGTGTAGGCCTGGTAAACCTGAGTACTATTAGGCATATGCACCTCAGAATCAGACCCATAACACTTTGGAAGATATCTCAGGAGTGACTCTTGGTCTATCAGAACTGCTGGGTATAACCTGTTTGTAAAAAAATAAATATTAGTTTGTTTAGTATTAATATATAAAAACATTTGCATTTATTATTCATTTCACCATTTAACTTAAAACATCTCTTTATAATTTATATATTTATATTTATATTATAATAATCTCAAAAATTTTTCTTATTTTTTAAAATTTATTTTTGGGGCCACACCCAGCTGTGTTCCCTGCATTTTTTCCATTTTTACTCAGTGGTCTCTTCTGGGAGTAACTGGAGGATTCTCTGTGGTGTCGTGGATTAAATCCAAGTTCAGTGTGAATAAGGCAAGTATTTTACCTACAGAGCTATCTTTTTAGACCTACTTTATTTTTGTTTGTTTCTTTTTGTTTTGGAAACATGTAGTGGTGCCCAGGGCCTAGTTCTAATTCTAAGATCAAAGATCATGTCAAGTGAGTCCACGAATTTATATGGTCCGTCAGGGAACAAAGTTAGGTTAGCTATGTGCAGCACCACTTATTCAAACCCTAATTTTTCTTTTTTATTATTTTTATGGTCATATGAAATCATTTAAAATTTTGTAATAGTGATATGCATTGGGTTTAAATTTGTCATCTTTCTTTGTTTCCTAGCTACAATTTGTTTAATTAGTTTATAGTGTTTTAAATATTTCTACATTTACAGTACTCTATTTGAATCTCATGAATAAAATTTTTATTTTTTTCAATTGGTTTTTAAATAATACATTATAGCATTTTGACATACAAACATGTGCAGCATTCTTTTTTGATTGTAATATTTACTGTCCTCTGAGATAGTACATAGACATGTCATTTTCTTCTTTAAAATAATATCCTATTTTTTAAAATTTAAATCTGTATTGTAAGTTATTATTGTTACTGCTATTATTATATGTTCCATTTTAATTAAATGTAGTATATTTTACTTATATCTTTACTTACTAAAGAACAGTTTTCAAATATTTTCTGTGAAGTAACAAACCTTTTGCATATATTGTCTATTACTTTTTCTCTTTCAAATGCCACATCATTTTTCTCAACATTATCTTTACCCTGTTTCTCTTCCCTCTCTTTTGTGTTCAAATAAAATGATATTACCTTAAATATAAAATTGATTTTATTATTGCTGATACATTTCTATAGTACATCAAATATTCTGATATTTCTTTGACTTTTATTTGTTTGGGGACTACATCCAGCTGTGATATGCTTTAATTTTTTGCTCAGGGTACATACTCCAGGTAGGGTTTGGAGTACAATATAAGATACTGGGGATCAAACGAGTAGGTCTGGGCAAGGCAAACAATAAAGTCCCTTTATTGGCATTCTATAAATCCATTATATTAATTTTATATTATTTTATTAATAACACCTCCAGTTATTGCTTTCTTCTTTATTGAGTAGATTTCTTATAGGTATTTTATTTTGACTACAATATTTTTAGCAAAGCTAGTATCGGTTTTTATGGTGGAAGTGGTACTAGAGAAACAAACTGAGAGATAATACATGAACAACATAATCTCTGGCATTAATTCATAGCCTCACAACACTTTTCTGAAGGGTTTTTTTTTTGGGGGGCACACCTGGTGTTGCTCATGGTGACTCCTGGCTATATGCTCAGAAATGGCTCCTGGCCTGGGGGACCATATGAGATGCTGTGGAATTGAACCACAGTCTGTCCTAGGTTAGCACATGCAAGGCAAAAGCCCTACCACTTGCACTACCGCCCCTACACCACATTTCTGAGATTTTATTATTGTGAAAATTTCAGATCTTATTGGTTAGGGTTTAATGTGGCATAAATTATTATTTCAAGTCAAAATCAAGGTCATAGATTTTCTCCTTCCAGTAAACCATTTCACGTTCACTTCTACAATTCAAATGAATGCCAACATTATCCTTGAATGTCATATATGGAATGAATTCAATTGGGACATGTTGCTAAGATGATTTTAATATGTCTATTCTATAGAAATACATGAGAGTATAAAAATAGCTCATGGATTTGACATAATCAAGGTAATAATTTCATTCATTTGTAGTGTTTCAAAGTATTTTTATATCTCATATGATTACTACTCCTCCAAAGAATAATTAGCTGTTAAAATATCCTTATTTATTTTGATCCTGATCCTGTTATATATGTATAGATGCATATGTACTTTTTTCTGCCTTATATTTTTTCTTCATATACTGTCATTATTTTGAAGACAAGGAGAAATCACATTTACCTGTAAAGGGTTAGTCAGACAATTTAGAATAATCTAGTATAAAAGAAGTCGGATAGTTGAATATAAATACTCAAGAGGCCTTTATTTTAGAAATGGCTAGCTCTCTTAATAGGTGTGTTAAATGTTATAATAATCAAATGAATAAAAGTACAAAATACTTAGAGTAAAACAGTTAAATGAGTAAAAACAGTTCCTATGGTCCATGAGAAAAAAAATCACACAGATAATTCTTTGAAATTTAAATCATCTTTAATTACTGTCTTCATTTATCAAATTAATCAGATGATTGACTAAAATTGCAAAGGTCCATACTTGCAGACAATGATTAACAGTCTTCTTTGGAAATACCCATGCATCAATTAGTTCTCTAGGAATAAGATATTGAACAGGAATAAAAAAATTGAAGAATCTTATCAAAGACTAAAGCTTGAGAGAGAAAAACAAAAGAAAAACACAAAAATTAATTAGAATTCCAATCAGATATGATCTATAAAGAGAAACAGGTATGTAAACAGATATTCCAGGGAAGACTTAAAATATATACGTTACTTTGTGTGGCACTAAGCCTATAGGGAATAGCATGCCATTCCTATAATAATTCCATATACTAATATAATATAATAATATATAATATATAATATAATATAAAATATAAAATAATAATATAACTAATATAATTTAATATTATTAATATAATAAATATAAATATCACTTATTAAAGTTTCATAGACATAACAGATTAATAGATATTAGCACTAACTTTTTATAATAATCTGTTTTAATATAAACAACTGCTAGAATTAATCACTGTCCATTTCAGGAAGTTACTTGTCTAAATATGAAGGCACAGTAGTATCTGTACCCTGCTTTGTAGCTCTTGTGACTGGGGTGTCACCTTGTCCTTTCACTAGTCCATTCTGCTTTGCACTTTTTGCACCACTTTTGTAGGTTCCACTTTGGGGTTTGAGCATTGAAACTATAGGGCCATAGAAACTCTTTAGTTCCTTAATTTTGTCTTCAATACATTTTACTTTGACAACTGGATCCATGCTCAAACTCTGCTTTTTCTGCAGATTCAGCTTGTTATTCATCCACTCCACTGTCTCATTTGTACTTTTCTCAGCCTGCACCATGTCAGCAATATCCAAATGCTTCTACTGGTCCTCCATGTTTGTGTAAGAGCTGATTATTTTCAGGGACTGTTGATTATGTGAAAGTTATCTGAGTTCTTAACCTGTTACTATGTCGTAATCTGTGATTGTACTTTTTCTTTCCATATGTAACTATATCCAGTAGACCTAGTATCCTGAAAAAAATTTGGGAAAATTTATGGGAAACAACGATAGCATTCATTATTGAAAAAATTTTCCAACAATACTACAGCTTTTTATCATATTGATATCTTGTGTTGGGATTGGAATCCTCATTAAAATGATGTCTGATATTTGGTATCTATACATACAAATATATAAGAACATATAAATTTATCTAATATTATCGCATTTATGATTCATATACCTTTATGAGATAATTAAAAGATAAATAAAAATTCTCTCTGTTTTAACCTTATGAAACAATATTATTGCTTTGCCTATCTTTTTTCCAGGCCATTTTAAAAAGTAATAATTTTGTTCTACTATTCTCTGGGAGGTTCCAAAGAAAACATATTTATCTGCTTATTGTCTATAATTATCTTTGTACAGTCAAATTTCTATATGAAAACATTTTGCTTCTTTTCCTATGACAAGGTTTAGGATAACTATTATGTTTAGACATTGCTGATGTTAAATGATTCCAACTCTTAGCATTCTGAACAAACTTAGTTCACCTTAATTTTACCTAACATTTGCTTTATTTCAGAGACAGTGACCTTTAATTCATTGAAGATATCACACTACTTATTTTGGCTTCTGATGTATATAAGGGATATATTTTTGTTCTTTTTTGTTCTCGGTGTTATTTTTCTTAAATAATAACCTTTAAAATTTTGATCATATATTCTTTTTTTTAGTGAAGCAAGATAGGTTCTATTGAATGAAATTTGCTTAGAAAGATAAGAGGGGAGAGCAAGAGATGAAGAATGTATTGAAGAGAAACCTCATTTTTCTCCAGAATGGAAAAGTAAGCAAAGATACATAGAGACAAGTAATAAGATATGAGTTCAAGGAACCACACAGCTTTGAACTACAAATCTGAGAGGGCATTTTGGTTCTGAAGCTGGAACTTTATAACTTTATTTCTGAAAGATCATTGAAAATCATCTAGAAAGCATCTGGAAGAATACAGTATAGCAGAAATGACTTTCAGAAAAAGTGTCATAAATTTAATATACATGAAGAATAAAAAGTGATAAAAATTTATTGTTATTCTTGAAGTAATCAAAAGCTGAACATAGAGACTGATATTTAAAATGCTTTTGAATATTGGAAGTTTCAATTTAATGAGGTTTAGACCAATCTTTATGTCACAGAGACATTTGAATGATACCTCTCATCTATCTCCCTCTGTTTTATATCCTAGATGCCTCAATCCTTACACTTTATTATGAGTCCTTAGCCATTAATTAATTTATGATGGTAATCTTTCACTAAACTCCAAAAGTCTAGTGAAGATACACTTTTGTCAAAAAGTTAAAAACCAATGGCATAAATCAGTAGAAGAAACATTTTATAACCAATCCCTGTCTATAAAGTAATAACACAGATGTGAAACTTTTACATTTAAAATTAACTGAAAAAAAAAAGAAAGAAAAAAGAAGTATAGTGAAATACTCTTACTTGTACTGGGTTACAGTAGCTGCTTCTCATGTAACAGGTTCAGAATAAATTCTTAGCACCATTGGTTCTTATTTTAAGAGTATTACCTGAGCACTAGTGAATGTGATACCAAAATAAACAAAAAAATTATTTCTTTGAGTTATACAAAAATAAATTTCCAATTCAAGCATATGATAAATTAACTATTAAAATTTTGGTTAGAAGCAATGCATGTTTCATTGAAACATTTTGGATAAACTACAATTCTTTACCAAAAATATCATTTAATACAATTTAGAATATAAAATATTTATATGTAATATGTAAATAATGCTTTCTTAGAGACCAGAAAGATAGTACAATGGTATTATGCTTGCATGCACCAGACCTGAGTTTATTTTGGTTTTTTATTTTTGGGCCACACATGGCTATGGACTCAGAAATTGCTCCTGACTTGGGGGACCATATGGGACACCAGGGATTGAACCGCTGTCTGTCCTAAGCTAGCGCTGGCAAAGCAGATGCCTTACTGCTTGTGCCACAGCTCTGGCCCCCAGACATGAGTTTGATCAATGATACTCCTTATGGCCCCATTGAATCTACTAGGAGTCAGCCCTGTGTATTGTCAAATGTGGTAAAAACATAATAATTCTTTGTATCTGAGATGTAAAAAATATAAGATTTTTTTAGTTTAAAATAAAATTTTATTTTCAGTTTCCAGGTACTTGTACATTAACAAAATATGGTTGATTGATAAAATACCTTTTGAAAAAATATTTACTTTATCATAACCGTGGTATATAGAAACCAATTCAATTTTTTATTTTTAATACAGTATATTCTTTTTTATAATTATCTTTATTTAAACACCGTGATTACAAACATGTTTATAGTTGTATGATTACAGTCATGTAAAGAACACCCCCCTTCACCAGTGCAACATTCCCACCACCAATTTCCCAGATCTCCCTCCTCCCTACCCCCTACACCTGTACTTGAGACAGGCTTTCTACTTCCCTCATTCATTCACATTGTTATGATAGTTTTCAGTGTAGTCATCTCTCCAACTGCACTCATCACTCTATGTGATGAGCTTCATGTCATGCGCTGCCCCTACCAGCCCTCATCTCTCTTGTCTCTGAGATACTGTTAAAAATGTCTTTCATTTTTCTTAAAAACCATAGATGAGTGAAACCATTCTGCGTCTTTCTCTCTCCCTCTGACTTACTTCACTCAGCATAATAGATTTCATGTACATCTATGTATAGGAAAATTTCATGACTTCATCTCTCCTGATGGCTGCATAGTATTCCATTGTGTATATGTACCACAGTTTCTTTAGCCACTCATCTGTTGAAGGGCATCTTGGTTGTTTCCAGAGTCTGGCTATTGTAAATAGCGCTGCAATGAATATAGGAGTAAGGAAGGGATTTTTGTATTGTATTTTTGTGTTCCTTGGGTATATTCCTAGGAGTGGTATAGCTGGATCATATGGAAGCTCAATTTCCAGTTTGTGAAGGAATCTCCATATCGCTTTCCATAAAGGTTGTACTAGACGGCATTCCCACCAGCAGTGAAAAAGAGTCCCTTTCTCTCCACATCCCCGCCAGCACTGCTTGCTTTCCTTTTTTGTGATGTGTGCCAATCTCAGTGGTGTGAGGTGGTACCTCATAGTTGTTTTGATTTGCATCTCCCTGACGATTAGTGATGTTGAGCATCTTTTCATTTAATACAGTATATTCTTTACCTCTATATTATATATCTTTGTTTTAGACTAAGGACAATTAATATTGTAATTTGTATTAATTATAATATGATTATATATTTGAAATGGACTAAAATATACAATAAAGACTTTCTAAATTATTAAATGTATTAGAAAAGAAAAATATTTAAAAACTGCTTTAATAGGGGCCAGTGAGGTGGCCCTAGAGGTAAGGTGTCTGTCTTGCAAGCGCTAGCCAAGGAAGGACCGCGATTCGATTTCCCGGCATCCCATATGGTCCCCCAAGCCAGGGGCAATTTCTGAGTGCTTAGCCAGGAGTATCCCCTGAGTGTCAAATGGGTGTGGCCAAAACAAATTGCTTAAGTAACCAGACATAATCTTTATTTATATTAATATACTTTATGTAAGATATCTAATTTAGTAAATGTTCTAGAATACACTTGGTTTAACAAATATTTTCTTAAAATTTATTTAGAAATATAAATTTCCTAAATTTGAGACAGTCTTTTTCTTAAGAATGTAGAGATTAACTTTATTGTAAGTCAAAATATTTAATTCATTAGGATCTGTAACAATAATACAGCCGGTAGGGTACTTGAGTTGCATACAGTTGTCCCAGGTTCAATTTCTGGCATCCTATTTAGTCCCCTGAATATATCCAGGAACAATTCCTTAGCATAGAGCTATAAGTAAACTCCTAGAATGCTGGGTGTAGCCTAATAAAACAAAATAGATAAATAAATGAATTTTGATTTGTTAATAAAAAGAGAATACATTATCTTAGGAAATATAAAATACTATAAATTTTAGCTAATAACTCTTATATTATTCATTGTGGCTCAGTAGATTTTCTTGGTTTTGAACAGCATTAATTGCAAATAAAAGAGATGTTTCTTGTTCATTTCAGAAATGAATAGTTCAGTTCTCCCACCTACAGAGAGTGCAGTAGCAATAGTACTCTAATCTAGCAGGATTACATACCTGTTTTAGACCTTTGACCATTTTTAGTAGCTCCATAGAAAAAAGTTGTAGTGCTCCAGCTCTGGTACCTAATCTTGGAGTGTTTCTCAAAAAATGAATTCTACATTATACAAGTCCACATCATACAAGTTAAAATATTACTAAAAATTATTGATAGTTTTTCAACCTCTTACATTATCTCTTTAAGATATTGACCAAGTTTATCTATGATGGGACACAAACATCAAATATATTCCTACTTCAAGTTTTTGTAGAAAGGTCTTTACATTTAAATAATATTTTTAAAACTATTTTTTATTTTGGGGAGATTAGATATGGTGAGAAAATGGTCATGCAATCCTTATAAACAGTAATTTGGGGGATATATTCTAGAGTAAACAAATAATACCTATTGAGAAAACAATGTATCAGGTTCCTAATGCACCAAGAAGATAGTACTAGACAAGCAATGGAGAGTCTGTATTTCTGGTTGTATTTTTTAAGATAAGAAAATAAGATTTTTTTTTTTTTGGTTTTTGGGTCACACCCAACAGGGGTAACTCCTGACTCTCTGCTCAGAAATTACTCCGGGCATGCTCAGGGGACCATATGGGATGCCAGGATTTGAACCGCAATTCTTCTGCATGCAAGGCAAACGCTTTACCTCCATGCTATCTCTCTGCCCAGAAAATAAGATTCTTAGGGCCATGAAGATTATAACAGGATTAAAGCTTTCACCAAAGCAGGATTAGATTTAGAATTGTACATGGTTCTCTCTAAAATGTAAATTTTTAGTAATCTCTAATCATAAATCCAAAAGTAAACACTGAACACCACTTTATAGCATGTATAGTATTTGCCTTGCATGAATCATGTGAGTTGGATACCTGGCAACCTATATGATCTCCAGGAGTGGTCCCTGAATGCAGAGTCAGAAGTAACATTTGATCTACCATTGCTTGTATCTCCACCATAAAATAAAGAATGAACATACAGAGAAAATATGATTCTATATATTTTAATTTATTGTATATGCTGCATTGAGAAAAAAGTAATGTCATATCTAAACGTTAAATGAGATCCTAAGGTGAATTCAGATGCAGGAAAGATTTTGTCATAAAGATACAACAAAACACAGCCTGACTTTTTAGTGTTTGGGGTTAATCTCTGATTTATTTAGTTATATTATTTGTTTGTAGAAAAGGTTTAGGACACCTCTTTGTGTTCAGGGATTAGTCCTGGCTCTGGGACTTGGAATCACCACTATTGGTTCTCAGGGAATTATATGTTGTATTGGGATCTAACAGGGTTACCCGGATGCAAGGCAAATCTTAGCCTGAATAAAATCACACAGTCCTACTTCTATTTTTAAATCCAATCAGGGAAACAAATTTGAGATCCTGAGTTCCACTAATAAAGACATTACCATAGACAGACCTAAAGATTTAGAGAAACACAAAAAGCTGAAATATCAATAATTAATTCCTCAGGGAAAAGATATGTTTGTGAAACAATGAAGATATGCCTCAAACTAGCATTGATAATTGCCTTTAGAAATGTTAAAATATTCCTTACTCTTCACTGGTATTTTAACCCTTAAATCAAAAACTGTCTGGTGTTATTTTGGTATATCCATGTAAGCTGGGCAATTTCTTCCATGTCTCTCGGTTTGAAGTCATACCCAGAAGTGCTCAGGGGCTTGAACTTACGAATCACTTTTGGCAGGCTGGGGGAGGGGGAGGACGGGACAAAATGTGGTATCAGGGAAGAAATTAGTTTCTGCTATATGTGAAGCAAGTGCCTTACTACCCTGTCTGATTGCTCAAAGGCAGACATTGTGGCTATGATAAATTCCAGGTAGTAATTGAAGGTGGTCTTGAACCCAGGACCTTATGCATTGTGGCATTTGCTCAGCCACTAAGCGTCAGGTCTGACCACTTTGGTAAAATATATATTTGAGTAAAACATGAAGATAAAGTGTTGTCCAGGGAAAAGAGTATTGCAGGGAGGAATAAACTGACATATTCAATAAATTAAAAAAAAAGTAAAATTAGAACACCTCTAAATTATCTAACATGGAAATGTAAAGCTGTGAAGAGAAGCTGTAGGATACAAGTTAACTACCCAAATTCAGCGCTGAGAGTTATAAACCATCTCCAATAATGCAAAGCATAAAAGGGAGTTAGTTTATTTAGCTAGCTGAAGTCAAAGTCTCATCAAATATACTCGAGTAGTAGAGTCTTGACAAGAACCTTGATTCAATTTTCCAACAAGTTTTTACAGGGCTTTACAAGCTTCAACAACGCAAGCATTTCATTGGTTGATACAGTTTATTTTTCTGCACATCCATGATAGGCCTATATCTATTGGCCCATAAACCAAATCATTGCATGAAGAGATCTCCCAACTTATCTCTGACTCATCTGACTTAACTTTGGTTGTCAAGGGGGTCACCTGGTGGAACATTCTGGATTAACCTAGTTCTTCTATCTCAGCAGAACAGGAAGGATCCTGACCTTTAGAGGGTACATTCTGCGTTTTGAGATAACTCCCTCTGTTTTAGCTCAGATTCGAAAAATACTGTGAGCCTGCAGCAGAAATGGCTTTACTGGGGGCTTGGGACCACCTTGGTTTTGGGCGCAAGGGGTTTTTGTTCTCACAAAGCAAGGACCACCTAATAAATTATGTCGCTTAGACATGTTTAAATTCATAGTTTATGAATAACGATTACATTTATGTTTTTTTTAGGCAGCAAATCAATAAAAAGGTGCATGTAGTAACTGGTGGGAGGGAAGGAGGAATATGGGCGTGTTACATGTGTAATCTAGTAAAATACTAAAGGAAAGCAAAGATTCCAAGATTTGAGATATAAGAACCAGACTTCTATACTGAAAAAAGGGAGAATGTGAACAAGGGAAAAGCTAACTTCATGATTTTGTGATTTTGTACTATGTGGCAAGATGTCTCATTTATGAAATTTTTCATTTCCATTGCTAAATTGAAGATAATAGATGTATTTAGTATTAAAAAATCTTACATAAAAATTCTGCCATGCTCATGCGCTAGCCTAGGACAGACCACGGTTCTATCCCTGGTGTCCTAGATGGTCCCCCAAACCAGGAGCGATTTCTGAGTGCATAGCCAGGAGTAACCCCTGAGAATCACTGGGTGTGCCCCCCAATTCATCATGCTATTATGAATAAAACTTTTGGCATAATGGTGATCCTAAAGTAAAAAAAAAAAACCTCCCCCACCCTATAATTTATTGTAGAAGTTAATTAGATGCTGCTTTAAAAAAAATAAAACATTTCATTTTGTTACCCAAAGAAAACTATTCATGGTTTAAATGAGTGTAAGATATGAATAATATATTCCTAAATGAGAGCAAATACTCATTTACTTTCTAATTAACTAAGAAGAGAGTTATATTGATAGTGCAACAGGGCAAAGTACTTGCCTTGAATACATCTAATTCAGGGTTAGTCCCTGGCATCCCATGTGGTACTCTAAAAACTGCCAGGAATAATTCTTAAGTGCAGTCAGGAGTGACCCCTGAACATTGCTACATGTAACCTAAACATGCAACAAAAATTACATATACTTTGTAATACTAGCTATAAAGGATGAAGTAAAACTTATTCTAAAAATGAAATGCCGTTTCTATAATGAAATACACACTAATAAGATTACATTGCTGATATTTTTTTCTTTTATTCACCCCTACATTGTTGGTTTTTATTTGGGGAAGTATATTACAGAAGGAAGGTCCCTAAGGAGTATTTTCTAACTACAAAGCCAGGAATAGTCTCAGAGCACTGTGCTTAACCCCAAATTTAAGGAAATGTTTATTACTTGTTTTTGTCAGTTATGAGGTCCTTGCACTGAATAGAGAAATGAGTATTTTCTTTTAAATAACTGGGAAAAAATATTTCCCTTTGTTATATGAATCTTTCTAGCTTTTAATCTGGAGTCAATATTTTGAGTTGATATTTAAGGTATATTATCGATGCTTTTCTTTTTTTTTTTTTTTTTTGGTTTTTCGGGCCACACCCGTTTGATGCTCAGGGGTCACTCCTGACTAAGCACTCAGAAATTGCCCCTGGCTTGGGGGGACCATATGGGACGCCAGGGGATTGAACCGCGGTCCTTTCTTGGCTAGCGCTTGCAAGGCAGACACCTTACCTCTAGCGCCACCTCGCTGGCCCTGATGCTTTTCATTTGCATATGTACATGGTTGAATCACTTCAAGGAAATCCAAAAATAACTGGTTGGCTGAGTTTTATGTATCTGATGCTTCTTGTTGCCATACAGACTAATTTATGAAACAATTTATCTTTGTTGCTGGCTGAATAGTTCCTTCATCTGTTCATTCAGAATAACAATGTAACACCATTACATTTATCTATTAAAGAATAGATTGATTGCTTAAATAAAGATGAGTTTTTTCAAATCAACTGGCCTAGCTATGTTTCCTTGCTGGCAGATTGATTAGACTGTTTATACTAGGAAAAAAAAACAAACTTGAAAACAAAACAAAGATTAAACGCACAGAGTAGAATGTAATTTGCAACTCTAGTTTAAATTCTTTTATGCAGAGAATATTGTTTAATATTTTACATACTATAAATATATATTATAGTCAAAATAATTTTCTATAGTATTGTTTTCTGTTTGTAACTATTAATATTGATAATTGTTGTCATTTACCATAACCAATTTATATGTGGAAAACATTCTATCAACTCAATATAGCCGATTGTCTTATACTATAAATTCATATGCACTTTTATGGCTTCAAAGGGAATAAGCCTTAGTAGGCTTTTTGCAAATAAAGTGCCCTACCAGTTATACAAACTTTCCACACCCATAAGAATGGCAATTTTGATTCCATTACAAATTTGTGTTTCCTGCCATCAACATCTGATATTTGTAATCATTTTCTAGTTTTAATTTCTCCCACTCATTGTTGAATCTGCCAGGGCTTCCTGTACAAGCCTGCATAACAGCTTTCTATTATTTCATTCACATATAGTATGTAGAGAAAACTAACTGCTGAACTGAATAAAACAAATGTAATTTTTTGTTTGTTTTTGTTTTTGGATCACACCCGGCAATGCTCAGGAGTTACTCCTGGCTCTACACTCAGAAATCGCTCCTGGCAGGATCGGGGGACCATATGGGATGCCGGGATTCAAACCACCGTCCTTCTGCATGCAAGGCAAATGCCTCACTTCCATGCTATCTCTCCGGCCCCACAACTATAAATTTTTAACTATGAAACCAATATTTTGGCTTCCAGAGGGAATGGTGGACCATAGGTGAGAGTTTAGTTGGATGTCTGTTATACAAGGGATCAAGTATATAATTGCATGGTGACTTGATTTTACTTTTGAATTTTGGGTTACACTTAATAGTGCCTAGGTCTTCCATCTGGGTATGCATATAGATTTATCTTTTGGAGCTATACAGAAATATTTAGTACCATGGATTGAACATGGATAGGCTTCATAGAAGACAAGCATCCTCCCCACTGTACAATTTCCTCATCTCTTTATGGAGACTTTTCATACTGATCATAACACTGTGAATTTTAATAATTGCATACTGGAAATGTATATACTGCTATTACAAATTGTTCAATTAAAAAACCCTGAAAAACATGTTCTTGTCTTCATGTGTTTACTATAATATGTTAAGACAGTCTTCTGCAGTCTTCTCTTTGGCTTTCAAACTAAAGTAATAGTCAATAGAAGGACCATCGATCATCTTGACTGGTGATATAAAGGGAAGAAATCCTGATCATTCAATATTTTTAACAAAGAATCCAGTCCTTCCATTCTATTTTATCAGATTAAACAAATCATTTAGTTGAGTCTAAGTTTATTGGGATGTTCCAATTCACTAATTTTCTAATAAAGAGCATCATTAACTGAAAAGTGATAATATATCTACCCTAAATGACCAGGACTATTATTATTAGATTAATAAGGTTGAAACTTCACAAGTTGTTTACATTTGTTAGATATAAGTCATTTAAAATATCTATGCTTTTATTTTTGCTTCCACTTTTTTTGTGTCAATTCTTTTCATATCATCAGTGACATGGAAGGCCTTTATCATTTCCTGAGACAGATGGCGATGAGAATTTAGTGCAGTGTTCTTAGGGAACTCTCACAGGTCAGGAAGTCTAAAGAATGGGCTAAAGGGGCAGAGCCTTCTAACATGCAGATTTCAGAGAGACACTTCACTGAAGAGAAATTAATAACAAGTTCTCTATGCTGTCATTTAGTGCGCAGATGAGTAATTCCAGGCTGCAGAGAGATGCTGAATAGATTCAGGTCACAATAAAACACACCTACATAAACACTTGCTGGAAATCTGCAAATGATTATTTAAACTTGGCTATGTTTTCTTTTTCTTTCTTTCTTTTTACATCAAGACTTAACAACAATTAAACATAGAATGAGAGTATGATTAGAATGTGACAGGTTGCAATTTTGAGCTCTATCTAATTCAAATCCACTTCATACTGACAAGGAGACTATTGAAGTGACCTAACATAATTGTTTCTTCACCAAAGCAATTGCTTTCGGAACCCAAAAGTTTTCATAAAATCTATGTCATAATTAAAATATTCAAATTTATTTTTTTACATTTCTATGCATTACATTTTATGCTAGCATATGAATATTTCAGTGTGACAAATCTCCAGATAATAGGCTATATTGCAAAATGCCATCCTGCCTTTTGAAAATGATAAGTACAATAATTTATAGTCATTTACAACTGGCTTATTTTTATAAGTAGAAATACAATACTCTTACTTTAGAAAATAAAACTTTAAAGCACTAAATGGGAATCTGTAGTAAGAATTGTAAGATATCTAGAAGTTATTTAACTCATAATAATATAAACTTTATCATACTAAATTATCACTTTTACTTTTGACATTTATTACCATCTTATTTTGCAAAAACACTTTTTAGAAATAATTATATGCTTTATAAAAATTCAACTTTGCTATCATTCATAAATATTTTAAATTTCTGGTGACAGGGCCTGTACATAGTATAAACCACTTGCAATAGGAAGGCAAAGGATGACAAATCATATAATTCTCAAAAAAGAAAACATATCAGGAGGTGGCAAGCTTTAAAAATAAAGAGGTATTTTAAAAGTAAAAGTACTTGGTAATGACTATTCTTCTAGTTAGTAACTAGTTCTCAAACATCAAAAGTCAGCAGAAAAATTAATGTCACTATATCACTTATGCATTTTATTCAATTGAATTGTGACACATAGCTAGGTCTTTATTGCACAGCGCTGTGATGAAAGTGAAAACAAATATTGTTGGTTGAGAGATAAACAGCAAAAAATGTCTTGGTAACTATAAGCAATCTAGCCTTTCTATAATTTTTATCTAAGTTGCAGTGTACATCCTAGAAGACTTACGTTGAAAACTGGTTTTTGCTCATTCTCCTAGATTAAGTAAAAAATTCTAGATTATGATTCTTAGAATTTTGAGACACTAGATATTATGAATTTATTAGTGAGATTTAAATTTTTGTTTTCAAGCAAAACTTATTTTGAAGATATCTGAACAAAGCACTGTCATATAATTATGAATGTGATTTGAGTTCCTGAAAGGCAGTTAACAAGGGGGATATACTTCATACAATTATTTTGAAGGGTGTCTTAATACAGAATCTCTTACTGGCAGGCCAAAGTGATAATATAATAGGTAGGTTGCTTCCCTTGCACATGGCAGACCTATATTTCAAACTGGCATCCCATTTGGTCTTGCCTACATTGTCCAGATTAATTCCTGAGTATAGAATCAAAAGTAACTTGTGTTTTGTCAGAGGTAGCCCACAAACACAAACAAAAAAGATGCTCTGACTGACCATGAGAACATTCAAGGAAAATCTGAGCAGAGGTAAATACAAAGCTAAATGAAAGACAGTGGGTACAAATATTTTTTTCATATGAAGGAGAGGTATTTTAGGTGACTTTTATGATACTTTCATCCTTTTAAAGTATTAACCAAAGTTGAATCAAATGAGTCAAAGATAAGTTGGAACATCTATTTTATGAAATAATGTGACTTGCTCACTAACAGATATGGGCCAATCATGTATGTAGAGAAGAATGAACTGTTTGTATTAACCAATAAAATGCCTGTTTTGTTAAAATGTGTAAACTATATAAACTGATTGAAACTTTGAATCAGGGTCCTTGTCAAAACTCCAAGGTGTTTGATGAGACATTGACCTCGACTAACCAAATAAACTCCTTTTACCGTTTTGCATTATAGGAGGTGGTCTTTGACTCTTAGCAAGGACATTTGAATAGTCAGCTCTGACCGTACAACAAATTAATCAGTAATTTTATATTATGTATTACTCTGAATTTTCTGTTAGTATATTTCAAAAATAAATAAGCAAACTGTGCTAAAATTGAATTTAATTTGTATATTTTTTTGGAATCACCTCCTGCAGTGTTCAGGGTTTATTTCTGGTTCTGCCCTGAGGGATCACTAATGGACTATGGGTTACAAGTTATCAAATTCTGATTGGCATACATAGAAGGCAAGTGCCCTACTCATGGTACAATCTCTGTCATCAATCTCTGTTAAAAACTGGTTAGGATCTGGAGTGATATGTGAAGGTACAAGGTACATATGTTGCATGAATAGGAATCATATTCAATTTGTGGCATCTCCTGGTCAGTCAGTACTGCTCAGTGTAGACCTGGTAAGTTCTGGAACTGACTGATATGCCTGAGCAATACAGATTTGCCAGGTCATATTACACCTCTGACAAAAAATCAGATTCTGGGGCCAGAGAGATAGCATGGAGGTAGGGCATTTTTCTTGCATGCAGAAGGACAGTGGTTTGAATCCCGGAATCTCATGTGGTCCCCGAGCTTGCCAGAAGTGATTTCTGAGCATAGAGCCAGGAGTAACTCCTGAGCGCTCCCGGGTGTGACCGCCCAAAAAAAATCAGATTGACCTACTCATTAGTAGTGTCAAAAGTCATCCCATAAAGCTTTATTATTACTGTTGAGCTATAAATTAAGAGACTTTACTTGCAGGTGCATTTTCTTAAAAGTAATGGTAAATGATTCACAAATTGAATAATTACCTCAGAAATATAGTTGTATTCAGAAAGAAACGTGGCCTTTGAAATAAATATCTACTACCCACAGACATCTAAAATGCACTTTACTTCCCATATCCTTTGCAATAATATGCAAAATCTCAAAGTTATATGCATAAGCAGAATAAATATCAGTGATAGAAGAATTGTTTTTCTTATATTAAAATTAAAATCACATCTACAACTCATCCTAAACTCTGTACCTTTCTAGAAAATAATGTAATATACTTTTGAATTCAAGGAAAATAAAAATGTATTTGTATACTAAAAAAATGACAAAAAAAAGTAATGGTAAATGAAAAGCACATAAACTAAAGTTTTATTGTAAAGTGATAAAATGATTTTTAATTTAAGATTGCTTTAACCATAAAGTTACCCCAGCCTTACTGAGGACTCATTTTAAAAAATACATCTAATTAAAAACTCTTATTAAATCAATTAGCTAGTATTAAAACTAGCGTTCCTATTACTTAACTATCTGTGAAATATTAGGTCAATTCACTTAAATTAGAGAACAATAATGTATGTCTTTTGGTTTGAATACTGTTGCTAGTGAAAGGTACTTTCCCACAATCATTATTTTGTTTGCTTGTTTGTTGTTTGTTTATTTTTGGCCACACCTGGTGATGCTCAGAGGTTATTCCTGATTCTACGCTCGGAAATCGCACCTGGTTTGAGGGACCATATGGGATATGAGGGGGGATGGAACCGCAGTCCATCCTAGGTTAGCGTGCACAAGGCAAACACCTTACTACTTGCACCACTGCTCCAGCCTACAATCATTAGTTATTAATTTATGGTTGAAATGGGTTTTTTAATCTTTATGAACATTGACATCATAGCATTACGTCATGCTAATCACCCTTTTCTGTGTGTTGTGGGGAGGGCCATACTTGGGACCACTCCAGGGTTACTCTTGCATCTTTACTCAAAAATCACTCCTGGCAGTCTCAGGAGAACATATGGGATTCCAGATATTGAACTCTAGTTCATCCCTGGTAGGCCTTGTGAAAGGAAAAAATGTCCTACCACTGTGCTATTGCTCTGCCCTGCAAATCACCTTTTTATTTAAATCATAACTTATTATTATATTATTTTATTTGGTTTTATTTTTTCTTAATATTATTTTAAATGGAAGTTATATCTATATATACCCTAACCCCAAGTAGATGATTCATTATATAAGTAGCACCAGGAACAACTCATAAAAAATTTATACTTTCATCTTAAATAAATTAAAAATATTCCATATTTATAACTATCTTAAAGTTCTTTGCTTTTAGACAATAATTTCCAAGTGTCTGACTCACTTTTGGCCTACTAAATGTGGCATGTAAATATAATTATCAAAAACCTTCTTCAG
Organism: Suncus etruscus; assembly: GCF_024139225.1. Classification (NCBI taxonomy): domain Eukaryota; kingdom Metazoa; phylum Chordata; class Mammalia; order Eulipotyphla; family Soricidae; genus Suncus; species Suncus etruscus. Next base: position 53,296,421 of record NC_064860.1, on the reverse strand, counting down.
TATAATAAGGATAGACAGCATCTCTATGGTACTTCATATTCATTCAAATGCCCCAAACTTACCTAGTGGTTCTTCCTTAATGATTTCTCTTCCAGGTTTCCTTTTTTCTTATTGTTATATAGGCCTGTAACATTATGACTTGCTACAGTATAATAAATAAAAATATTGATCCCACCCATCTTATTACTGAAGCAAATTTATGAATTTGTTTTTTAATTAAATATAATTTTTATTTTAATCATAGTGGCTTACATATCATTGACAATAATATTTTAGGTACATATTAATATAAAATCAGGGTAATTTCCATCACTGAATTGTCCTCCCTCCACCTCTGATCCCGCCCTTCTTCCCATAACCTCTTCCCTTACCATTGGGGCTGCTAGAATAAGTGGTCCCCTCTGTGCCTAGCTTACTACTTAGTAGTCTTACACTTATTTGGTCTTGGTACCTCCCTTATCCCCCCGCCCCATTTGGGAGGTGGGACTAGATAGTTCAAGTTATGTGGTTTTGTTTGAAGAAAAGAAAAGTAATGACCTGGAGGAAAAAAAGAAAAAAAAAGAATCAGATAAGTCTAAGTTGGGTCCATGTGACATATTTTCAAGGTGGGAGATACCCCTGTATTGTAAACAAGTATGAGTTCTTATCCCTAATAAATAAGAGCTCGTTTTTATATGTAAGATTTCCCCTTTTTTTGTGTGCCTTTGCAGGGAGAAATGGTGCTACATTATATTGCCGGTGCATTTGAGGGTGGAGAGAGAAGAAAACAAAAACATGTCACACACCCAAAAAAGATAAAAATAGAAATAAAAAATATGTGTTCATGTATATATATGACAAGAAAAAAGATTTTTAAGAAATGAAGTAAAAAATTAATTAAAGGAACAAGGTGATGCAAGAAAGTATCTTGCATTTGGGGAAAAGCAGGTAAAGAGGTAGTGTAATACAGGTCTTATACTTATGATGGTAGTATAGGTTTCCCCATTGTCTTTTGAGATTTTCTTGTGGTGTGTGGGTTCCCAGGCACCTTTCCATCTCCCAACCTGACCTTCTTGAGATTGGCAAAATATTTGCGGTAGGGAGGACTTGGGAAGAGTTCATGCATTGGGGGATACTTGTAGAGCTAAGTCTGGTTTTAAGTAACAGTCCACGTTAGGAAGGGTTGGTAAGGAGGACCACGCAGCATGAGTCAGCAAGGGAGTTGGTTGCCTTTTCTTGTAGGGGGTGAGGTGTGGGTTTGACTGGTTGTCCCTTCGCTTGGGTGCTGGGTACTGGTTCGATGGGGAAGGAGGTCATACTTGATGCCTAATGGAATATGAACTGAGGGTGAAGAGTTTTAATGTGGGGAATCTGGATGGGATTGCAGGGTGAAGGGATAGTCGTATTTTCAAAGGGGTGAAAGGGGAAAGTATATGAAAGGGGCAGAAAAGAAAAGAGAAAATAAATTAAAAAGAAAAGGAGAGAAAAAGAAAAAAAGAGAAAAAGAAAAAAAGAAAAAAACCAGTAGTGAGAAGAGTAGAGAAAAGAGTGAGGGAATGCTAGTTTGTTTAAGTGTGTTCGATGAGTAGGACCTGTAGTATAAGTCTATATGTCACAGTTGCTACTTCGGTGGTTTGGGTGGTCACGTGCTTCAAGTCCTAAATGAAGGTATTACCTACGGATAAAGGGAATGTTAAAGAGTTTTATAGGGACATTCTCATAGTGCAAGCTGGGTATGGTATATCATGTGATTGAGCCCCGAGATGCAATCTTAGTTTGTCCACCCTTTGTATCCTAGAACGCCTGTAGACAGAAAAGTTGAGAGGTTATTTTAAGTGTAGAAAAATTAAGGCATTAAAACATATTTTTATGGCATGCTTCCATTGGAGTCAGTGGTTTTCCATGGTATCCTTTGCTTGTAATGCTGTATAGGATCCCCAAAGGCTTATTATGGGCCTTTGTAGTAGAAGGCTGATTACTTACCTAGTTTTTCTATGCTGCTGTTTCTGCTGTTGCTGTTTTTTTTTTTTTTTTTTGTGGTATAGTGTGTATTCAAGAGTTTGTGTTGTTCCTCTTTTATGTGTTTTGGGCACTGATCTCCAATATATGTTGACTGTTACAGTGTTTGGGGTTTCTACCCTGTTAAACCCTGTTATTTGATCATTGAGTATTAGTTGTATATAAGGTGTATGTTCTAGGTGCTTCAGAATAGTGCTATCATTCTGTGATTATCTATCATCTTCTTTTTTTTTATTTTTTTATTTTATTTATTTTTTTTTTATTTCTCTGGGTTTTCTTTTTTTTTTTTTAATTTTTTTTTTATTTAAACACCTTGATTACATACATGATTGTGTTTGGGTTTCAGTCATAAAAGGAACACCACCCATCACCAGTGCAACATTCCCATCACCCAAGTCCCAAATCTCCCTCCTCCCCCCCCAACCCCCGCCTGTACCCTAAACAGGCTCTACATTTCCCTCATACATTCTCAATATTAGGACAGTTCAAAATGTAGTCATTTCTCTAACTAAACTCATCACTCTTTGTGGTGAGCTTCCTGAGGTGAGCTGGAACTTCCAGCTCTTTTCTCTTTTGTGTCTGAAAATTATTATTACAAGGGTGTCTTTCATTTTTCTTAAAACCCATAGATGAGTGAGACCATTCTGCGTTTTTCTCTCTCTCTGACTTATTTCACTCAGCATAATAGATTCCATGTACATCCATGTATAGGAAAATTTCATGACTTCATCTCTCCTGACAGCTGCATAATATTCCATTGTGTATATGTACCACAGTTTCTTTAGCCATTCGTCTGTTGAAGGGCATCTTGGTTGTTTCCAGAGTCTTGCTATGGTAAATAGAGCTGCAATGAATATAGGTGTAAGGAAGGGATTTTTGTATTGTATTTTTGTGTTCCTAGGGTATATTCCTAGGAGTGGTATAGCTGGATCATATGGGAGCTCGATTTCCAGTTTTTGGAGGAATCTCCATATCGCTTTCCATAAAGGTTGAACTAGACAGCATTCCCACCAGCAGTGGATAAGAGTTCCTTTCTCTCCACATCCCCGCCAACACTGTTTATTCTCATTCTTTGTGATGTGTGCCATTCTCTGGGGTGTGAGGTGGTATCTCATCGTTGTTTTGATTTGCATCTCCCTGATGATTAGTGATGTGGAACATTTTTTCATGTGTCTTTTGGCCATGCGTATTTCTTCTTTGTCAAAGTGTCTGTTCATTTCTTCTCCCCATTTTTTGATGGGGTTAGATGTTTTTTTCTTGTAAAGTTCTGTCAGTGCCTTGTATATTTTGGAGATTAGCCCCTTATCTGATGGGTATTGGGTGAATAGTTTCTCCCACTCAGTGGGTGGCTCTTGTATCCTGGGCACTATTTCCTTTGAGGTGCAGAAGCTTCTCAGCTTAATATATTCCCATCTGTTAATCTCTGCTTTCACTTGCTTGGAGAGTGCAGTTTCCTCCTTGAATATGCCTGTAATGTCCTGGAGTGTTTTGCCTATGTGCTGTTCTATATATCTTATGGTTTTGGGTCTGATATCGAGGTCTTTTATCCATTTGGATTTTACCTTCGTACATGATGTTAGCTGGGGGTCTAAGTTTAATTTTTTGCAAGTGGCTATCCAATTGTGCCAACACCACTTGTTGAAGAGGCTTTCCCTGCTCCATTTAGGATTTCCTGCTCCTTTATCAAAAATTAGATGGTTGTATCTCTGGGGAACATTTTCTGAGTATTCACGCCTATTCCACTGATCTGAGGACCTATCCTTATTCCAATACCATGCTGTTTTGATAATTGTTGCTTTGTAGTACAGTTTAAAGTTGGGAAAAGTAATTCCTCCCATATTCTTTTTCCCAATGATTGCTTTAGCTATTCGAGGGTGTTTATTGTTCCAAATGAATTTCAAAAGTGTCTGATCCACTTCTTTGAAGAATGTCATGGGTATCTTTAGAGGGATGGCATTAAATCTGTATAATGCCTTGGGGAGTATTGACATTTTGATGATGTTAATCCTGCCAATCCATGAGCAGGGTATGTGTTTCCATTTCCGTGTGTCCTCTCTTATTTCTTGGAGCAGAGTTTTATAGTTTTCTTTGTATAGGTCCTTCACATATTTAGTCAAGTTGATTCCAAGATATTTGAGTTTGTGTGGTACTATTGTGAATGGGGTTGTTTTCTTAATGTCCATTTCATCCTTATTACTATTGGTATATAGAAAGGCCATTGATTTTTGTGTGTTAATTTTGTAGCCTGCCACCTTGCTATATGAGTCCATTGTTTCTAGAAGCTTTTTGATAGAGTCTTTAGGGTTTTCTAAGTAGAGTATCATGTCATCTGCAAACAGTGAGAGCTTGACTTCTTCCTTTCCTATCTGGATTCCCTTGATATCCTTTTCTTGCCTAATCGCTATAGCAAGTACTTCCAGTGCTATGTTGAATAGGAGTGGTGAGAGAGGACAGCCTTGTCTTGTGCCAGAATTTAGAGGGAAGGCTTTCAGTTTTTCTCCATTGAGGATAATATTTGCCACTGGCTTGTGGTAGATGGCCTTCACTATATTGAGAAAGGTTCCCTCCATTCCCATCTTGCTGAGAGTTTTGATCAAGAATGGGTGTTGGACCTTATCAAATGCTTTCTCTGCATCTATTGATATGATCATGTGGTTTTTATTTTTCTTGTTATTGATGTTGTGTATTATGTTGATAGATTTACGGATGTTAAACCAGCCTTGCATTCCTGGGATGAAACCTACTTGATCGTAGTGGATGATCTTCTTAACGAGGCATTGAATTCTATTTGCCAGGATTTTGTTGAGGTTCTTTGCATCTGCATTCATCAGTGATATTGGTCTGTAATTTTCTTTTTTGGTAGCGTCTCTGTCTGGTTTAGGTATCAAGGTGATGTTGGCTTCATAAAAGCTATTTGGAAGTGTTTCTGTTTGTTCAATTTCATGAAAGAGTCTTGCCAAGATTGGCAGTAGTTCCTCTTGGAAAGTTTGATAGAATTCATTAGTGAATCCATCTGGACCTGGGCTTTTGTTTTTCGGCAGACATTTGATTACTGTTTTAATTTCATCAATGGTGATGGGGGTGTTTAGATATGCTACATCCTCTTCCTTCAACCGTGGAAGATTATAAGAGTCCAAGAATTTATCCATTTCTTCCAGGTTCTCATTTTTAGTGGCGTAGAGTTTTTCAAAGTAGTTTCTGATTACCCTTTGAATCTCTGTCATATCAGTAGTGATCTCTCCTTTTTCATTCCTGATATGAGTTATCAAGTTTCTCTCTCTCTCTTTCTTTGTTAGGTTTGCCAGTGGTCTATCAATCTTGTTTATTTTTTCAAAGAACCAACTTCTGCTTTCGTTGATCTTTCGGATTGTTTTTTGAGTTTCCACTTCGTTGATTTCTGCTCTCAGCTTTGTTATTTCCTTCTGTCTTCCTATTCTTGGGTCCTTTTGTTGAGCATTTTCTAGTTCTATTAGCTGTGTCATTAAGCTACTCAGGTAAGCTCCTTCTTCCTTCCTGATGTGTGCTTGCAAAGCTATAAATTTTCCTCTCAGTACTGCTTTTGCTGTGTCCCATAAGTTCTGATAGTTTGTGTCTTTATTGTCATTTGTTTCCAGGAACCTTTTTATTTCCTCCTTGATTTCATCTCGGACCCACTGGTTATTGAGCATGAGGCTGTTTAACTTCCAGGTGTTAAAGTGTTTCTTCTGAGTCCCTTTGGAGTTCACAAATAATTTCAGAGCCTTGTGGTCAGCGAAGGTAGTCTGCAAAATTTCTATCCTCTTGATCTTATGGAGGTATGTTTTATGTGCCAGCATGTAGTCTATCCTGGAGAATGTCCCATGTACATTGGAGAAGAATGTGTATCCAGGTTTCTGGGGATGTAGTGTCCTATATATATCCACTAGGCCTCTTTCTTCCATTTCTCTCCTCAGGTCTAGTATATTCTTGTTGGGTTTCAGTCTGGTTGACCTGTCCAGTGTTGACAAAGCCGTGTTAAGGTCCCCCACAATTATTGTGTTGTTGTTGATATTATTTTTCAGATTTGTCAACAGTTGTATTAAATATTTTGCTGGCCCCTCATTCGGTGCATATATGTTTAGGAGAGTGAATTCTTCCTGCTCTTCGTACCCCTTGATTAATATAAAATGTCCGTCTTTGTCCCTTACAACCTTCCTGAGTATAAAGTTTGCATTATCTGATATTAGTATGGCCACTCCAGCTTTTTTATGGGTGTTGTTTGCTTGGATAACTTTTCTCCAGCCTTTTATTTTGAGTCTATGTTTGTTCTGACTATTCAGTTGCGTTTCTTGTAGGCAGCAGAAGGTTGGATTGAGTTTTTTGATCCATTTAGCCACTCTGTGTCTCTTAACTGGTGCATTTAGTCCATTGACGTTGAGAGAAAGAATTGTCCTGGGATTTAACGCCATCTTTATTTCAAAATTTGGTGTGTCTTTTGGGTAGTCTTGTCTTAGATTAGGTCTTTCAGTTTTTCTCTTAAGACTGGTTTTGTGTCTGTGAAGTTTCTGAGCTGTTTTTTGTCTGTGAAACCATGTATTCTTCCATCAAACCGGAAAGTGAGTTTTGCTGGGTATAGTATTCTGGGAGAAGCATTCATTTCATTCAGTCTTGTCACAATATCCCACCACTGCTTTCTGGCATTGAGCGTTTCTGGTGACAGGTCTGCTGTAAATCTCAGGGAAGCTTGCTTGAACATGATTTCCCCTTTTGATCTTGCTGTTTTCAGAATTCTATCTCTATCTGTGGGATTTGTCATTGTGACTAGGATGTGTCTTGGGGTGGTTTTTCTGGGGTCTCTTTTGGTTGGTACTCTTCGGGCATGCAGGATTTGATCACATATATTCTTTAGCTCTGGAAGTTTCTCTTTAATGATGTTCTTGACCATTGATTCTTCCTGGAAATTTTCTTCCTGGGTCTCTGGGACTCCAATGATTCTTAAGTTGTTTCTGTTGATCTTATCATAGACTTCTATTTTCGTCTGTTCCCATTCTTTGACTAATTTTTCCATTGTCTGCTCATTTGCTTTAATTTTTTTGTCCAATCTATCCTGCTGTATGGAATTGTTATGTATCTCATCTTCCACAGCACCAAGTCTATTCTCAGCTTCTGATACCCTGTCCCAGAGCTTATCCATTTTGTCATTTACTTCGTTTACTGACTTTTTCAGTCCTGTTAGTTGACATGTTATTTCAGTTTGGAGTTTTGTCATTTCTGCCTTCATATTTTCTTGGTTCTTATTAGTGTTCTGTTCAACTCGATCCATGGTTTCTTGGAGTCTGTTGAGCACCTTCCATATTGCTAGTCTAAAGTCCTTATCTGAGAGGTTGATTAGTTGTTCAGTCATTATCTGGTCCTCAGAATTGTCATCTTCATTCTCTATGTCTGATGCTGGCCTGCGTTGTTTCCCCATTGTCACACTTGTATTGTGGGTTTTTCTACGTGTTGTAGTGGTATTCATTGTCTATATGATGTAGGCAGCACACTCCTCTGGCTCCTCCCTTTCTGGATGGGCTGACTTGCCTCTAAGGGAGGGGAGTCCTCCGTGGATGAAGCCTCACACTGGGTCAAATCTTAGGCCCGAGCATGCAACAGAGAAGACAGTCCAGAGAGAAATGTTTGCTTCTGTGATATAGCGCCGTTCTTAGTGTGATTTTTCCTTCTTGTTGCAATGGAGTTCTTTCCTTAGAAAGAGTGCACGGCCGCGTAGTGAAGCGGAGCGGCCGTGCTCCTCTGAGCCTCTTTTTGCCCCACTCGCAAGAGTTTCACGCAAGAGGACAGTAGACAGACATAGACAGGTCACACTCACAGTCTTTCACAGCTGAGCCCCACTGGGCCGGTGTACTTTTGCGGATTTTCCCCGCCTGGTGTCACACACAGGGAGCCAGCTTTTGCAAAGGTTAGCCGGTTTTTATGCTCTGAAGTCCCTCCCTGAAAATGGCGTCTGGGCGAGCGAGGTTTCTGGAGGCTCTTTTTGCCCCACTCGCAAGAGTTTCACGCAAGAGGACAGTAGACAGACATAGACAGGTCACACTCACAGTCTTTCACAGCTGAGCCCCACTGGGCCGGTGTACTTTTGCGGATTTTCCCCCGCCTGGTGTCACACACAGGGAGCCAGCTTTTGCAAAGGTTAGCCGGTTTTTATGCTCTGAAGTCCCTCCCTGAAAATGGCGTCTGGGCAAGCGAGGTTTCTGGAGGCTCTTTTTGCCCCACTCGCAAGAGTTTCATGCAAGAGGACCGTAGACAGACATAGACAGGTCACACTCACAGTCTTTCACAGCTGAGCCCCACTGGGCCGGTGTACTTTTGCGGATTTTCCCCGCCTGGTGTCACACACAGGGAGCCAGCTTTTGCAAAGGTTAGCCGGTTTTTATGCTCTATCTATCATCTTCTGGCTTACTTCATTTAACATAATATGTTCTAGGTCCATCCACGTTGCTGCAAAGACTGTGATTGTATCATTTCTGACTGCCATGTAGTAATCCATTGTGTATAGATACCACATCTTAATGATTCATTAATCTGTTGTTGGACATCAAGGTTGGTTCCAAGACTTGGCTATTATACTGAGCACTGAGATAAATAGTGGGGTGCACACATAGTTTGGAATGAATGTCCTTCCAACTTGGGGATAGATGCCTAGAAGAGCAATTGCTGGGTCAAATGGTAGCTCAATTCTGAGTTCTTTGAGCACTCTCCAGACTGTTCTCCATAGGTGTTGGACTAGGGGCAATCCCAGCAGCAGTGGATGAGAGTCCCTTTCATGCTGCATCCATGCCACATAGATTGTTCTTTTTATTTTTGATGTGAGCCATCCTCACTGGTGTAAGGTGGTACCTCATTGTTGTCTTTATTTGGATTTCCCTAATGATGAGTGAAGGTGAGCATGTTTTCATGTGTTTGTTGGCCATCTTTTGGTCTTCCTCAGAGAAGTGTCTATTCATTTCATCTTCCCTTTTTTATGGCTTTATTTGGTTTTGGGGGGCTCAGCTTTCTGAGTGTTTTGTATATTCTGGATATCAGCCCTTTATCTGATATGATGGGTGAAAGATTTTTCCCAGTCAGTTAACTGTCTTCTTGTGTTAAGTAGGGGTTCTTTTGCAATGCAGAAGTTTTCAGTATGATGTAGTCCCATTTGTTTATGTTTGACGCTAAAGTTCTTGCCATTGGTGCTCCATCCTCGAAGACCTTTTTGATATGTAGGTTTTCGAGTGTTCTACCTATTTTCTTCTCTATAAACTTTATAAATTCGGGTCTAATTTCGATGTCTTTGATCCATTTTGAGTTTATTTTTGTATAAGGAGTGAGGTATGAGTCAATTTTGAATTTCTTGCATGTGGTTTTCCAGTTGTACCAACATCATTTGTTAAAAAGACTTTCTTTGTTCCATTTTAAGTTCTTGGCTCTTTTGTCAAATATCAGTTGACTGTATATCTGGGGGCTTATGTCTAGAAATTCTGTTCTAACCCACTGGTCTGAGGCTCTGTCTTTGTACCAGTACCATGCTGTTTTGATAACTATGGCTTTATAGTATAGCTTCAGGTTAGGTAAGGAGATGCCACCCAGCTTCCTGTTTTTTAGTATGTATTTGGCTATCCTGGGTTTTTTGTGGTTCCAGATAAATTTTATGATTGATTGTTCTAAGTCTTTAAAGACTGATGTTTGAATTTGCATGAGATTGCATTAAATCTATATAGGAGTTTGGGTAGGATAGTCATTTTGACTATGTTGATTCTACCTACCCATGAGCATGGAATGTTCTTCCATTTTTCAATATCCTCTTCAATTTCTTTCTGAAGTGTTTTGAAGTTTTCCTGGTATTAGTCCTTCACTTCCCTGGTAGAGTTGATTCCTAGGTACTTGATGTTTTTTGATACTATTTGAAATGGAGTTGTATTCTTAATCAGTCTCTCTCTTCTACTTCATTATTTGTATAGAGAAATGCTACTGTCTTTTGTGTATTGACTTTGTAACCAGCCACTTTGCTATATTGGTTTATTGTTTCTAGGAGTTTTACTGTGGACTCTTTAGGATTTTACATGTATATCATCATGTCATCTGCAAAAAGAGATAATTTTAATTCCTCTTTCCCTATTTGAATTTCTTTGATTCCCTTCTCTTGTCTGATTGCTATTGCTAGGACTTCTAAGACTATGTTGAATAAGAGTGGAGAGAGGACATCCTTGCCTAGTTCCTGACCTTAGTGGAAATGCTTTCAGTTTTTCACCATTAAGGATAATGTTTGCCGTGGGCTTTTCATAGATAGCTGTAACTATCTTGATAAAGGTTCCTTCCAGACCTATTTTGCTTAATGTTTTCAACATGAATGGGTGTTGGATTTTGTCAAATGCCTTCTCTGCATTGATTGATATGATCATGTGGTTTTTGTCTTTTTTATTATTGATGTGGTGTATGATGTTGACTGATTTGCGTATGTTGAACCAGCCTTGCATCCCTGGGATGAAACCCACTTGGTCATAGTGTATAATCTTTTTGATGTAGTGCTGGATTCGGTTCGCTAAAATTTAGTTGAGTGTTTTTGCGTCTATGTTCATTAGTGAGATTGGTCTGTAGTTTTCTTTCTTGGTGGTATCTTTGCCCTCTTTGGGAATCAGAGTGATATTGGCCTCATAAAAGGAATTGGGGACGATTCCTGTCTTTTCAATGGTTTGGAAGATCTTGTGGATCAGTGGAAGTAATTCTTCTTGGAATGCTTGATAGAATTCACCTGTAAAACCATCTGGGTCTGGACTTTTGTTCTTGGGGAGTTCGTCAATTACTGTTTCAATTTCCTCCAACATGATTGGCCTATTTAGGCTTTCTAAGTCCTCCTTTTTTCATCTTGGAAGCTGGTATTTTTCCAAGAATTTATCACTTTCTTCTGGGTTCTCTAGCCTAACTGAGTATAATTCTTCATAATATGTCCTCATGATGTTTTGGATTTCTTGGGGTTCTGTTGTAATCTCTCCCCTTTTACTTGTGATCCTGCTTATTTGGGTGTTTTCCCTCTTTTTTTGGTGAGTCTTGCCAGTGGTTTGTCCATCTTGTTTATTCTTTCAAAAAACCAACTCCTGTTCTCATTGATTTTCTATATTGTTTTCTTAATTTCTATGTTGTTTATTTCTGCTCTGGTTTTTATTATTTCGTGTTTTCTGGTTGTGTTTGGGTTTCTTTTTTGCTGTTGTTCCAGCTCCTTAAGATGGTCCTTTAAGCTGCTAATTTTGTCGTTTTCCTCTTTCCTGACATAGGATTGTATTGCTATGAGTTTCCCCCTGATTACTGCTTTTGCTGTGTCCCACAAGTTTTGACAAGTTGTTTCTTCCTTGTCGTATGTCTCAAGGAATCTTTTTATTTCTTACTTGTGTATCTCTTTGATCCAGGTGTTTTTGAGCAGCATGTTGTTTAATCTCCAGGTATTGGATTTTCTTCATTGTTTCTTTTTACAGTCAATTTTAACTTCTATTGCATAGTGATCTGACAGGGTGCTTCTAATGATCCTTACCTTTGTGATTTTATGCAGGTTAGATTTGTATCCTAAGGCATGGTCTATTCTGGAGAAGGTTCCATGTGGACTTGAGAAGGATATGTATTCTGCTTTCTGGGTGTGGAGGGCCTTATATAAGTCTATGAGCCCTAGTTCTTCTAATTTTTCATTGAGGGTTCTTATTTCTTTGTTAGTTTTCTGTCTGTTGGATCTGTCCAGTGGTGATAGTGGAGTATTAAGGTCTCCCAGTACTATCACATTTCCCTTCATGTGTTTCTCCATTTTTGCAAGCAGTTGCCATATACATTTTGCTAGCTCTGCATTATGTGCGTAGATGTTAACCAGCATTAGCACTTCTTGATCTTGTGTTCCCCTGATCAGTAAGTAGTGACCCTCTTTGTCTCTGATCATTTTTCTGAGGTTAAATGCAATTTTATCTGATATAAGAATGTCCGTCCCTGTTTTTTTTTATTTCCATTGGCTTGGATAATTGATTTCCATCTTTTAATTCTAAGCCTGTGCCTATCTTGTACTTGTAGGTGTGTTTCTTGTAGGCAGCAAAAATCTGGCTTATGTTTTCTAATCCAGTTCTCTATTATGTGTCTTTTAATGCGAGAGTTTAGTCCATTAACATTTAATGAGATTATTGACAGAGAGGGCTGTTGTGCAGTTGTGTTGTTTAGGGTGGTTGTTTAAATTGGGGATTGGATTGTATAATTTGTCTCTGAGTAGGTCATTTAGGGTTGGTTTTGTTTGCGCAAATAGTGCAAGTTCATTTTTGCTTGAGAATGACTTCAATCTTCCCTCCTATATGAATGAGAGTTTCGCTGGATAGTGGACTCAAGGATGAAAATTTCTTTCATTTAGTTGTATAAATATGTCATTCCACTGTTTTCTTGTTTGAAGTATTTCATATGGGAGATCTTGTTTGATTCTAATGTTCCTTCCTTTGTATCTGAGTGTTTTTTTTTTTTCTCCCTTATTGCTTTAAGTAGGTTGCCTTTTTCTTTGTTTCTTACCATTTGTCTTGGAGTTGGTTTGTTAGGGTCTATTTTGTTGTGGACTCTTTTAACCTCCTGGATTTGCTCAGATGTGTCTTTCCAGAGGGTGGGAAAATTTTCTGCTATTATCTCCCTGACTAATTGTTCTTCCCCTTTCCCTGTTTCCTCCCCTTCTGGTATACGTACAATTCTTAGATTGTTTATTTGTCTTTGTTAATTAAATACTGGACTTTTACTTCCAGTGCTTTTTCTTCTATTTCTTTGTTGGCTTCTTTGTTGTCTTTTGATTGCAGTTTATCTTTGAGTTGTTCTATGTGATTCTCGAGCTATGCGATTCTGCTCTTCTGGCTTTCTACAGTTTTACATATTTCATTTAATTCTGTTTGTATGGAGTCTTTCATATTTTGTAGGAGTTCTTGTTTAAATTGGTTCATTTGTTCATCTATTGATTTATTGTAGTCTCTGGCCAGTGTGTCTTTCGTTTCTTCTAGCATGGTTTGGAATTCTATTCTCATGGCTGCTTTTAGGTCTTCCTCTCTTGGGTCTGTGCGTTTTGGTGGACTTGGGAACTTCTTCTGATTTCTCTCCATCTCCCCTGTTGTTAATGTTTTCCTTGGTTTACCCACCTTTCTTTGCATTTATTGGTTTGGCTTGGAGTGCAGTGCCTTCAGGTTTCAGCCAGCTTTTGCCACCTGTGGTGTGGGACTGGGTCTCTTCTCGGGAAGTGGCTCTACTTGAGTATGTTGTGATGTCGCTGAGTTTTGGACCTTCCATCATCCTCAGTCCAGCCTGACCAATCACCACTCCCTTCAAGCCAGACAGTGCAGGTTCACTCTCTGGCCTGTCCTTGTTCCCTTGAATGGCCGCTTTCCACCCGCCCTAGTTGGTGACCTTCTGCACGCACCATGGCCTGTTCCAGGAGCTCAAGGTTCCCTAGAATGGCTGCTTTCCACCCGCCCTAGTTGGTGACCTCCTGCACCCACTCTGGCCTGTTCCGGGAGATCAAGGTTACCTCTATTAATTTGTTTATTTCATTATGTATATGGTGCTGCTTGGAAAGATAATTTTATTTATTTTTTAATCCCAAAAAAACTGTAAATAAAACAAGTCATTGTAGCTTTAATAGATATAAACATAAGTTAAGATTAAAATTATTTTGCCAAAGAATAAAATTAGAAAAAAATCTTGATTTTTAATCCTAAATATTAATATGAATTATATTAGAGACAGTCTCATTGTGTCTAATAATTCATGAATTTCTTAATAAAATAACCAAAAATTAAAAAAACATTGTAAAGCATCACTAGAAAAAATATTATTTTTTATGTAAAAAGTCTGGAACTTTGACTCTTAACATTTAAGTGACTTGACTTTATTTGAAATAGGATAAAGATTTTTTTCCATGAAAATTGTGATCCAAAGCAAAAGAGAGATATATAGAAACAAATTTTATCCTTTAACAGTTGAAACTATCCCAAGACCAAATCTATATGTTACTCATCAAGCATAATTTTCAACTTGGAAATATTATTGAGGATCAAGAGAGACAGTACAGGAATAAGGTGGTCTTACACCTATTTGGTCTTGGTGTCTCCCTTATTCCCCCACCCCAATTGGGAGGCGGGACTAGATAGTTCAAGTTATGCGGTTTTGTTTGAAGAAGAGGAAAGTAATAACCTGGAGAAAAAAAAAGAAAAAAAGAATCAGATACTCTGGAAATGGGTGGAGTCCTTCTAGAGGCTTTCATCTTTGGTTTGAGAGAGAAAGGGGAAAAAGAAGGAGAAACACCACAGCAGTACATAAAGAACTGTCAAATAAAATATCCAGTAAGCATTCCAAAAACAGACAAACAAAACAAAACAAAAGGGTAAGCACCATATAAAAACCATGGTATTGAGATAAAAAAAAATGTGGCAGAGCACATAAAAAAAGAAAAGAAGAAAATAAATAAATAAATATAAATGGAGAGATCCACTTCAATAGCCAAACCACCTTGGCTGATCTAATACACTTAGTTATATTTCTTGTATAAAGAGGTTAGATATGTGTGGACAGTGTTTAAAAACTTAAGTGTACCTTAAGATCTTTATAAGCTGTTAAGTTTTAGAGCTGGCTTTTATGCTTAGTAAATTTCAAATGACCTGACAATTCACATCTCTTTCTCACAAGGGTTTTAGCTCAAGAACACGAAACTTACCCAAGAAAAGTAGCAATACTGAGTCGAAACTTACCCAAGAAAAGCAGCAATACTGAGTCAATGCATAATGTCTAATAAGCTTTTTTTTATTTTTAGTAGAACTTAGTGTCTTTTGGAAGAACTGAATGATAACATTTATGTTTTGTGTTTACATCTATGTAGAAGAGAATAAAAACCCTGCTATATTAGGCAGAGTTTTTACTAATATTATGTGAATAATAATGCAAATATGCATGTCAGCTAATATAAATGGTTAATGAAAACATTACTGTTAAGTTTATTAAATATAACTTTGAAAAATTCAGTTTTATATTTTGTTTTATTTTGGTATTTTTTTGGGGGGGCTATGCCCACTGGCAGCTTGGGGGACCATATGGGATGCTGGAGATCGAACCTTCATCCTACTGAGTCAGCTGCTTTCAAAGCAAATGCCTTACCAATGTGCTGCCACACCAGCCTGAAAAATTCAGTTTCCAATGTTTTCTACAGTTTTCTTTAATTTATTTTTCTTTAATACTTTACAATAATTATGTTTTCAATTTCTGGCTTTCTGTTTCCCTTGATTGAGATAATATTATTTTGATTTCTACTGAAAATTAAGCAAGCAGAGTAGGAAACAAAATTAATTTTGGCATGTTTTACTCTTGAGCAAAAAACAGACTATATGGGCAATGAAACTATTCAAACTATTCACTGTAGAAGTCAAGACTCTGGAATGAAGCAGAATGACAAAATATAGGCATGGTGGAAAATATTGTAAAGAGACTTCTAAGTATTCATTTGTTAGAGCATGTTTCTGTTGTGATAGTTGACCTGGTTTTTACTAACAACAATAAAAATAAAAACAACAACACACAAAACCAATGAACATTTTGGAGTTACATTTATTATTTGGATATAACAAAATGTTCAACAAATTTTCAAGTTAACTCCACAAAAGTTTAAATTAGTATAAACTAACATGGGGCTTATAGATCCATGTGGTTCAATAATTCATTACTGATTCAGGATTGATAAGAAGTTGTTTTCAGACTTTTAATCAAGTCATTGAGAAATAATGAATTTAACTGAAGTTTTATATAACACATTTCTGAATACTATTCTGACTGAAAATAATAATTATTCAGACGATTTACTTTGAATACGAGATAAAAATATTTTTATTAGACTTTGTATTTATATTAATTATATAAAAGAATGTAAGTACTTGATATAAAATATTTACTGATTAAATTGGAAAGTGGTGCAGAGGAGAGAACAGGGTTTTGATTTATTTTCTGTAATAAATTATGTGACTTGAAATAATTTATCTATGAAAGATATAATTTTCATTCACAAAAGGGCAAAGATCATTTTATAAAAAATATTTTAATGAAATCAGAAAAATTTAAAGGAATACGTCCTCATATTTTTTGTTTGTTTGTTTTTGACTCATACCCAGCAGTTTTCAGGGGTTATTCCTGAATACCAGGGACTGAACTCAGGTTGGTTGTGTATAAAAAAATGCCCTATCTACTATGTATTCCTGCAGTCTCACATCCTCAGATTTTAACCCATATTAGAAAAATTTAATGACTACTTAGTAAATGAGCAACAAATGCCAGAGTCCTAATATTAAAATTTAATTTATGTATCTTATATGTATCATTCTTTTTAAATGTTTATTATTTAGTATTATTTGAGGGAGTGTAGCCTTCTATGACCAGTGTGTGTCTCATTTTCTTTTTTTTTAATTTAATTTTTATTTTGATCATAGTGGCTTACATATTGTTGACAATAATATTTTAGGTAAATATTTACATAAAACCAGGGGGGATTCTCATCACCAAATTGTCCTCCCTACACTTCCGTTTTTGTCCTACTTCCCATATCCTCTTCCCTCACCCCCAGGCTGCTAGAATATGTGGTCCCCTATGTACCTATCCTACTACATAGTAGTCTTGCACCTGTTTGGTCTTGGTGCCTCCCTTATTTCTCCCTCTAATTGGGAGGCAGGACTAGCTAGTTCAAGTTGTGTGGTTTTGTTTGAAGAAGAGAAAAGTAATAAACTGGGGTAAAAGTCTAATACTCCGAAAATGGGCGGAATCCTTCTAGAGGCTCTCATCATCAATTTGAGAGATGAAGGAGAAAAAGAAGATGAAACACTCCACCAGTACAAAAAGAAGTGTCAAATATCCCGTGAGGACTCCAACAATAACAATAAACACCACAAAAAAAACAAAAACAAAAAACAAAAAAACAAACAAAAAAAACAAACAACATCAAAAAACGCCATGGTCTTGAGATAAGAAACATGATATAGCACATAAAGAAAGAAAAGAAAAGCAGAGAAAAAATAGGTATAACTGGGGACACAAGTTTAATAACCATACCCAAACAGAGAAATCGACCAAAAATGATAGGTAAATTAAAAAAAATAATAATAATAATAATAAAAAAGATAAAAAAATAATATATAAAAAATAAACAAGAGTTTTACTCCTGTAGATGATAGTGTTCTGTAATTCAAGCTAAGAATTACATTTAAGCCAAAAAACTGATCTGTTTTCATATTGACATTGTGAACAACCATGGCAAGATACATTTTTCTTTTCATATAAAGTCACCAACATAATAACATTAATTCTCTATACTACATAGAAAATTGTCAGTATATTTAGTTCTACTTTACATGGCTAAAAGCTCATTCATTCACAAATAAAAAATAAAATAATGTAACTACGCAGTGCTGCTATTTTTGTTTTAATTCAGTTACTATTCCACAATAAGAGTAAACCTAACTACAAAGTAAACATTAAATTATTTGTTCCCAGGAATAAAAGTGGCATTAAAATCATTAAATTATTTTCAAAAGTGGAAAAATAAAGGAAGGGAGAGTGATAATACAGAGTGTAGGGCATTTACCTTGCACGTGGAACATCTGGGTTCTATCCTTAGCATCCCATGTGCCAGGAGAAATTCTTGAGTGCAGTCAGGAGTAACCCCCTAAGTACCACTGGGTGAGAAACAACATTCCTCCCCAAATGAACATGGAAAAGAGAAAAAGAAAAATAATACTGACTTAGAGGCACAATGGTAGACTGTAGGCAAACTGGGGCCATTGATAAACGGAAAGAGACACTAGTATATATCTGGGTAAGAGGGACCTCTAATTCAATTCCGGCATGAATGTCAAGTGATCCAATAGTTTTACAGAACAATTTGAGAACTTTTCAAAAACCTAGGAATTGATCTTCCATGTGATCTAGTAATTTCACTTCTTGAATCTATACCAAGAGTACAAAAACTCTATTTGCAAAAGTCAATTGTACTCATATGTTCATTGCAGCACTAATCATAATAGCCCAAATTTGCAAACAGTTTAAGTCTCAATAACAGATATCTAGAAAAGCATGCATTCCACATATACTAAATTACATATAATTGGCTAAAAGAAAAGATGAAATTATGCCATCATCTGCTATGTGAATGGATTTGGATAGTATCATGCTTAATGGTGTTAGTCAAAAGGAAAGGAATTGATATAAAATGATCGTCCAAAAAATGTCCATATGCATTATTTTGTTTTGTGATTATGACTAAATATTTTTTCCTTTTCACTGGGCTTAAATTCTTCTTATTATTAATATAATTGGAAAATGTGAATTGTATCTTTGTGCCTAAGGACTTACATTTACAGAATAGGGTTTTGAAGGAAAATATCTCCTAAAAATTTGTATATAATTTCAAATCCAATCAACACTGAAGTTTTACTTGTTTTACATGCTGACTTCAAATTAAAAATAAACATTTCTTTCAAATTCTTTAACATTTAAATTAAACTAGCATTTCTCATCATTTATTGATAGCTGGTAGATTTTTGAACTAAGTGTCCTTGCAGGCTGTAAAGTCAGTACAGTGAATTTTAGACTTTTTTTTTAAGTCATCAAACATATTGTTGATCATATAAATGGTTATCCTTTGCCCTAAGACCATGCACATAAAATTCTGATTGATGTCAATGAGAGCCATGTGAGGCTTTTGAGGGCACTGAAGTTTGAAACTTTATGGTGTGTTCAGAATATCTTTGAAGTCCAGTTACTGAGGAGAAATACAACATTTAAAAAGTAGTTCTTCAGGGCTTATTCTTATCCACTGGGAACAAGTTTAGATTGCCTATTTCAAATGAAGTGCTAGGTTGGAATTGCAAAACACAATATGTGAAATGAGTAGTTTATTTCTAATGGATTGTTTCAGTTGATTTCAATTTTAGATTTATAGCCTTGGGGTCCCATATTGGGAACCTATCCACCTCTCCTTTTTAATGTTAATATTCATGAGTTTCTTTCATTAAGTTGCAATACTGGAAGATATTATTTATATTCATTGTATTTCTAAAAATTAGTCTAGTACATTCACTTGCCTAGTCTATAAAATTCATCATTGGAATAAGTGAAATAATATCTTCAACAATAAATTGATTAGTGATTTTCGAGTTATCAGTAAGTATGATTTTATACAATTTTTCTATTTTATATAGCCCATATCTTAATAAAATATTAAATACTCAACAAATACAATGCTTCAAATTAAATTTTGTAAAAGAAATATTATCTTTATAGAGTCATTATAAGAAAAACAACAAAACTTAAGTGATGAGTTGTCTCAAAAGTGATAATGTATAAATTTAATTTTAAATATATATATAAATATATATATTTTAAATATATCAACTATAAGATAAAGTTAAAATAAAAAATATCATAAAACAAATATTTAAAATAACCTATAATTTATGAAACAAGATTGTTTTCTATGAATTAAATATTAAGTAAAATATAACACAAGATTTAAGAAAGACCATTATACATTATATAAAAATACTTAGTAAATATATTTGAATATATCATATATCATGTACAGAAATAATATTTTATTCAATTTTTATTGTCAATTTTTTAGGTTGGAATCATATACTTCAATGCTCAGGATTTATTCCTTACTCCATGCTTAGAGATCACTACTGGTGGGCTGGGGGGAATATACTGCATACTGTAGATAAAATTAGGATTAGCTCAGTGTTAGTCAGAGACCCTAACCACTCTATTACCACTCTGGAATCAAAAATTAGTTTGTTTTTTATGTTCTTGTAATCACTTCATCCCCCTATTTGAAAATTAAATTGATTTCACATTGAGTGCCACAAATATTATCTAAGTTTATTTTTTATAATAAATGGCATAATTAAATAGTACTTAAAGTTTATGAATTTGTATTGCTTCTAGATTACAAAAGGATAAATCCTTTTCATTTTGCCACTTCACGCTTTTTTTTTTTTACCACACAACCGCTCATCCTGCATAAGCTTGAGAGTCTAACTCAATCATAACTGAGAAAAATGCTGAAAGCAACAATCAAACTAAATATGTGACAGAAGAAAAGGACTTTTCAGGCATCCTTTCAATTCTGAGATACTTTTAATCCCATCAAAAATTGGGGAGAAGAAATGGACAGACACTTTGACAAAGAAGAAATACAAATGGCCAAAAGACACATGAAAAAATGCTCCACATCACAAATCATCAGGGAGATGCAAATCGGAACAAATATGAGGTACCACCTCACACCACAAAGATTGGCACACATCACAAAGAATGAGAACAAACAGTGTTGGCGGGGATGTGGAGAGAAAGGAACTCTTATCCACTGCTGGTGGGAAAGCCGTCTAATTCAACCTTTATGGAAACCAATATGAGATTCCTCCAAAAACTGGAAATCGAGCTCCCATATGACCCAGCTATACCACTCCTAGGAATATACCCTAGGAGCACAAAAATACAATACAAAAATCCCTTCCTTACACCTATATTCATTGCAGCACTATTTACCATAGCAAGACTCTGGAAACAACCAAGATGCCCTTCAACAGAGGAATGACTAAAGAAATTGTGATACATATACACAATGGAATATTATGCAGCTGTCAGGAGAGATGAAGTCATAAAATTTTCCTATACATGGATGTACATGGAATCTATCATGGTGAGTGAAATAAGTCAGAGGGAGAGAGAGAAAGAGAGCAAAATGCAGAATGGTCTCACTCATATATGGGTTTTAAGAAAAATGAAAGACATTCTTGCAATAATAACTTTCAGACATGAAAGAGAAAAGAGCTGGAAGTTACAGCTCACCTCATGAAGCTCACCACAAACAGGGATGAGTTTAGTTAGAGAAATAACTACGTTTTGAACTATCCAAATAATGAGAATGTATGAGGGAAATAGTAAGCCTGTCTAGAGTACATGCAGGAATTGGGTAGGGAGGAGGGAGATTTGGGACATTGGTATGGGAATGTTGCACTGGTGATGGGTGGTGTTCTTTACATGACTGACACCCAAACACAATCATGTATGCAATCAAGGTGTTTAAATAAAATATATAAAAACAATACTCTTTATATATAGGAAGAGTTGGGAGTGATTACACAGAAGTCCAGATCGAACAATTGACAGTCAGAAGTAAGACAGAAGTAAAAAGACAAAAACTCAAAAGCAAAGAATTTACTTTTGCTTTTCTTAGTGATATAAAGATACTGAGGAGTTTTAACGAACAAATGATCATCAGATTCTGTTTGATTTTATCATTTATTTATTTATTCAGGGGCCCACACCTAGCTATGTGCAGGATTTAACTCTGACTCTGCAGTCAGGAATCATCACACTCAACCACTATGCTCAGGGGTAACATGTAGTTCAAACTGACTGCCTAATTGGTCAGTTGCTTAGTCACTGTATTATCTTCCTAGCACCTTCAATTCCATTTACTATATTGGTTTTGATTTTATTTAAATAATTTATTTAGAGAATGAATTCAAATAAAAAAGTAAGTCCCTGAGCCAATAGCATCCTCTGAGACATTATAGTGACTTAAAGTAATGTAGAAAATAAAGTTATAATCTTTAGAATACACAGGGGGACCTGAATATGTAGTAGAACTAATTACATGTGTTATTTGATCTCTAAAATATCTTTTTATAGCAATCATAGTTATTTCTGTTCACTAGGAAAAGTTAAAATATTAGCAATAGGAAAAAATTACATGATGAATAGAAATTCCATGGGGGTGACATAATTGTTCTCCCTGTGCAACACACAAAACCACAAAATAAAGATTGTAAATGTTCGCAATAAGGAATTATTTATTTGAAAATTGTCAGCATCCTGTTTTACTGAATAACATACAATTGATTTTTCAACCAATGCAGTTCACTTTTTCATGTGAGATAGTGTTCTATCCCTTTTTATAATACCTCTCTAAATACTCCTTCTTTGCAAGATAGTAAATTGTGTAGAGGATTGTATTTCTTTCATTACTGTATTATAAATGACAATTAATCTAGTGTAAAAGTACGGTAAAAATAAAAATCAGTCCTCATACAAATAAATAAAATTTTTTTCTTTTTCAATTATTATTATTTTTGGGGGGGTCACACCTGGACGCGCTCAGGTGTTACTCCTAGCTTTATGCTCAGAAATCACTCCTGGCAGGCTCAGGGGACCATATGGGATGCCAAGATTCGAACCACTGACCTTCTGCATGCAAGGCAAATGCCTTACCTCCATGCTATCTCTCCAGCCCCAAAATTTCTCTTATACACTCTGTTGCCTTATCTATTTAAAAATTTGTTCCATGGGGCCAGAGGGATAGCATAGCAGTAGGGCATTTTTCCTTGCATGTGGCTGACTCAGAAAAGACCTGGGTTCTATCCCCAGTGTCCCATATGGTATGCCAGGCCAGGAGTGATTTCTGACACATAGCCAGAAACCCTGAGCATCACCGGGTATGGCCCAAATAACAAAAGCAAAAACAACAAAAAAAAAGAATTAATTTCAAATTTTCATTTAATCTATTATATAGATGAACAGCATTAAAATAAAATGTAAGATCAGTTTCTATGGCCACTTTTTAATAATGCAATGTTTAATAAAAATATTTAAGCATGACTGGAGGATGTCACTCTATACGTAGAGGTGCACATAGTCCAATCATAGCTTGATTCTAAGGGGTCATTCTTGGAGGTGTTAGGGGATATAGGTGTGCTGGATATTGAATGTTACATGTTCCAGACTGTTAAGATGTCTCCTTGATTCCTAAATTTTTCTTATTTTTCTTTCTCTCTCTGTGTGTGTTTGTATATGCATGTGTGTAGTAAGATAGTTTTATTGAATGAAACATACTTAGGGATGGGGGTGCAAAACAGAAGTGCATATTCAAAAGAAAACAAAAGCTTTTCCAGACTGGAAAAACCAAAGTGTAAAATAAGCAACTGAGACCCATGTTCGAGAAAGAATAGGGACTTGAAGAGCAAGACTTTATTATTTTCAAAAGTTCAGAAAATAATAAAAGGTGTGTCTATAATTCCACCAACCTTATTCTTATACCCAAACTATCAAGAATTGTCATGTTTCTTAGCTATATTTTGTTTTCACGCTTTATTATTATTTATTTAATTTATATAAACATGCAAATCAACTATTTTAGCAGTGAGAATCCTAAAAGGCAGATGCATTACAATGTTAGTGAGTCTTATGGAGTTTTCTTTCTGCCATTTATTTATTTAATTAATTAATTTTTATGGAGTTTTCTCAGCACAGTGATGAGCCCATATTTAGCAATGCTCAGACCATTTAATGTCTGAGATCAACTTTAGAAAACTCAGATACAAAGCATGAACTCCACATCTTTGAGCTATATCCAACTATTATTTAACAAAAAATTTATTCATGCTGAGGCCTTCT
Source organism: Suncus etruscus (assembly GCF_024139225.1). Lineage (NCBI taxonomy): Eukaryota > Metazoa > Chordata > Mammalia > Eulipotyphla > Soricidae > Suncus > Suncus etruscus. Next base: position 53,272,949 of record NC_064860.1, on the reverse strand, counting down.
AAACATTGTAGGGAATGAAGCAACATTCTTTATTATTATTATTATTTTGAATAATATCTTTATTTAATTTCTATGTTTACAAACATGATTGTAGTTGGGTTTCTTTCATAAAAAGAACATCTCCCACTTCAACAGTGCAACTTTCACATCACCAATGACCCCCATCTCTCTCCTCTCCCACCTTCATGCATTTCCAAATAGATCCATGAGTGAAGCAGTGAAGACAGAAAGGAAAGACAAGATCATTCTTAATTAGAAACCAGCATCTTCTGAGATGAATAAATTGAATTAAAATGCTTGTGATCTGTTTAAAAGTAGCTAATTCTGAGTAGAAAATCTATAATATTTCTAGCAATAAGTATTTTTTACTTAAATGTAATATATTTTAGTTGAAACAATATTAAAGGGAAGCAGCAATATAGTTAGGCGGTTGAAGTAAATTTTCTGAATCAAGATCACCACTTACTGAGTGGCCCTGGGAAGAATATTTACCATCTCTGTCCTACAGCTTCACCACAGGATAATTGGGCACTCTTAACAACTAGTTTATAATGTTTTCAAAGAAGTAAGGGAATGAACATTTGCATACTATTTAAAACACTTATGGAAACATTGTGTATACTTTGCTTTTGAGAAATAAACTAATTAAATTTGGATATGGACTTAAAAATTGGATGAGACTAAATCAATAATTTTAGAAAAGTTACAGAATTTGCTTTAGTGTCAATATAGTCTTATTTAAATCAGGACTTGAGCAGTATCCTAAAAGTTTTTCTATTCCAAAGTTGGCTTTTTATCATAAAATTATATTTTGCTAGCAGTCATCAAATACAAATGAACAAATCATGTTTTCATGCATACCATGGTAGAAATGTGTATTTTGTGTGTACATTGCGCCTTTATCCAACAGTTCATTGTCACATGCATAAATTTAACCCACTGTCTCAGCTGTATTTATACTGACACTTTTTTCCCCTGCTGTGATTGCCTTTAGCAACCATTATTCAGATAAGCTTGCTACTCATAATACTGTCAGAAATAAATACCAACTTGAAAATAATGAGAAAAGTAGAATGCTTTCCAAGTTTCTAGTAAATCTTAGTCTTAGAAATATATGTGGTAAGTCCTCATTTCAAGACTGAAATGGAAAACTAGATTAGGAAAATGAGAGGCCAAATGGAAGTCAGAGTAAACCAATGAGCATAGTGTGGGACTTTTCAAATATAAAGCAGAAAATCAAATCACTGTACAAAATAGACTGAAAAAATTATATTCATTGTATATTCAGTTATAACTTTTTTCCTAGGGAATAATAAGTCACAAAAGTGGGGAGATTTAGATGTTATTTATTGCTGTTAGGGAAAAGATGAAATGGGAGGGAATTAATGACCACATTTCCAAGGAAAATACCTTTTCAAATATGTTGATATATAGTAAAATTTTTATTAGCTCTTGAGTTTTCTTAACTATCAGCAAAATTTTTCTTAACATGATTCAATCACTGTCCTATGCCACCTTTATTGTGAGTATTTTAGAAAGTTTATTGCAACTAGATTATCTGAGAATGGTATGCTTCTCAAAAAAAGACCATTTTTCCCAGATTTCAACCATAGCCCCATCATCAAAGTGGTTGTTCTCTACCTTTTGAGGTACAATGCTTATCAGTTAGTGTCATAAATGATATATGGAATCAAGGATCTTTTAAATAGTGCTTCAAAAACAAAAGATGTAACAGAGTTTTAAATGAGAAAATAAAGTTTGAAATATTTTGCAACCAGTAAGGATATTTCTATGGAAAATTAGTGCAAATTTCTGAGCTGATGGAAGTCTCATTTATGTGTGGACTGGCAACTGTAAATATTTTATTTTTCAGATGTATGTTCTAGGAAAGTAGGGTTTTGGGGGGTATAGGGGACACACCCAGAGGTGCTCGGATGTTACTCCTGGCTCTGCACTCAGAAATCGCTCCTGGCAGGCTCAGGGGACAGTATCAGATGCTGTGATTTGATGCCTGGTCATCCCAGATCAACCACGTACAAGGCAAACGCCCTACTGCTGTGCTATTCCTCTAACCCCAGAAAGTAGTTATTAGCTAAATAGTATTATATGAACCTGTAGACAAGTTTAAGATGCCTAAAATAAGATTTAAAAGCAAATAATATGTAATACAGTTCTCATATACAGCTAAAAAAGTATTTTTAAAATAAGGCTAGCTTCAAATTCTCAAATAATAACTGAATTCTAATAAAAATTTGTATTTTTTGTATTTTTTTGGTCCACACCCAGTGTGCTCAGAGTTTACTCCTGGCTCTGCACTCAGATACTACTCCTGACAGTGAGAGGAGACCATAAGAGATGCTTAATATTAAACCTGGCTGGGCAACCTACATGGCAAAAACCCTACCTACTGAGCTCTCGCTCTCTCTCCAGCCCCAAGTTCTAATAGATATTAATTGCAAATACATCCTATTTCTATAAAATTTACTTATTTACTTAGAAATTTTATTTATAAAATTTATTTATTTATACTTTGGAATTCCAAAGTATGAAGTAAATGTGCCCCTAACAGTATTTTATTTATTCATTTATTTTATTTTTTATAAAAATCTTTATTTAAGCATCATGATTACAAGCATGATTGTAGTTTGGCTTCAGTCATAAGTAGAATATCCCCCTTCACTAGTGCAACATTCCCACCACCTAACACTATTTTAAATGATTAAGATTTCCCTTTGACTTTTGAAAAGCATTCAACTTTAGCATTGTGCCTCAACTTGTCTTGAGGAAGGTAGGAATATGTTATGCATTTCCCATTGTTCAACCAAGTTACATGCAATTGTTATACATGTATTGAGGTTGGTATATTTGGAAAACTGGCAAGTGTAATACAAATTCTTCAAATATTTTTTTTCTTTTTTGTTTTTGGACCACACCCAGAAGGGCTCGAGTTACTACTCTTGACTCTTTGTTCAGAAATGCTGCTGGCAGGCTCTGGGACCATATGGGATGCCAGGAATAAAACCCAGGTCAGCTGCATGCAAGGCAGACATCCTTATCCACCATTCTATCACTTCAAACCCCACCCCCCAAAAGAAAACAGGTGGACTGTTTTTTGGGTTTTGTTTGTTTGTTTGTTTTTTATCCACACCTTGGGAATTCAGTGGTTATTCCTGTATCTGTGCTCAGAAAACTTTCCTGGCAAGTTCGAGGGACCATATGGGATTCCCCAGATACGACAGGAGATTCAAAACACAAAAATTAAACTTTGAAATGTGCCTGTCAGGAAGCAGATTTAGGCGGGTGTGGATGGCTGGAACATGAGGACTTTGGAAGAGGGAAGTTGACACTGATGGTTGGGTCCTTGTAGGAATACTGTATATCTAAAACTCAAATATGAATAACTTTGTAAATCATAGTGTCCTAATAAAAAGTAATATTACCAAAAAAATTTTCCTAGATAACTAACAAGAACCATAATGGTTAACATATTTGGTTAGCTGGTATGTTTAGACCATTTTAAATCAGACTTTCACGTGGCCACATCCTACTATTTGTTTTGCTATCTACCATGTTACCATTAAGAAACTTAAGTATAAATGAAGTTTGCCATCATAGCTGCTAGTCAGATATAATGTGTCATACTGAGGTCTGAGCAGTTGGTATTTTCGTAGAAAGAAAACAACACAAAGAGAAAAGGAATTAATTTTGGACTGATTTTTGTCTAAATTAATTTCTTATAAGATATGGAACTAATTTTGGATTAAAGCTAAACTAATTTTAGCTTTATTTCATAGATTACTTATTTTGGAGTATACTTTGAAGGTGAAATTGCAGTCTTCCTGATTCAAACTCATGTATAAAGCATATTTTCAGAGTGATTAATCTCATTAGAAAAAAGTATTTCATCCAGACAAAGTACTTATTTAATTTTGTATTTTAAGATAGACATCTAAGAATTATCTTTGACTTATAACAATTCGTAGCACTAAGTAGCTAAAATATATATTTGTCTCTCAACAACAATACTACCATGTGCATTTTATTTTTTCTTTAGACTTGAGTGGCTTTTCTGTTAGTTTCATCATATCCCTTATTTATTTCACTGTCTCATATGGATCTAGAATACAAGGAGTTCACCTGTATTTCCATTTCCTAGGATAAAAAAAGGAACAATACCATATAGCACTCAACTTTGCTTTTGCCTGATCTTATCTGCATTTTATGTTTTCACAAGTTTTTGTCTCATATATGTTTCTCCCTATATTAATAGTTGATCATAATTTAAATGCATAAAAGTGATGTGTTTAATAATATAATATGTGATATGATATACTGTGATATAATATAATAATGTAATTTATTTTTAAGAAATATACTTATGAAAGTTTTAAATTCTTCTCATGATTTCTTACTTCCTGTACCAGAGAGAAAACAGTTCTCTTATTGTTTGATTATATTTTAATATGGAAAAAAGTACAAGCAATTCTTTCAATCTTGAGAGATTCTTTGAGTCTACAATTAACTCATATATTTTTTGGGAGGGCCACACCCAGTGACACTCAGCAGTTACTCCTGGATATGCACGCAGAAATCACTCCTGGCTTGGGGGACCAAATGTGACACCTGGGATCAAACCGCAGTCTGTCCTAGGTTAATGCATACAAGGCAAACACCTAACTGCTTGCGCCACGCTCCAGCCCCTGGAGTCAATATTTATTTTAACTTGAATTTAAGTATTTTCAGTCTTTTCAGGTAAATATTAAACAAAATAATCAGCAATGTAAAAAGTAAATTAATAT